>NW_015176554.1:0-19231 GCF_001447785.1 Gekko japonicus | reverse complement strand
AGTTTGGGGGTGCTCCTGGACTCCTCTTTAATGATGGAGGCCCAGGTAGCAGCCACTGTCAAGTCAGCCTTTTACCATCTGCGGCTGGCATGGCAGCTGGCTCCCTACCTTGACCGCGATGACTTGGCCACAGTGATCCACGTGACGGTCACCTCAAGGTTAGACTACTGCAATGTTCTCTACATGGGTCTGCCTTTGTTGCAGATCTGGAGGCTGCAGCTGGTGCAGAATGCAGCAGCCAGGCTGTTGATGCGTCTCTCTAGACGGGACCACGTCCAGCCTGTCTTGAAGGCACTGCACTGGCTGCCAATAGCGTACCAGGTCTGCTTCAAAGTGCTGGTTCTCACCTATAAAGCCCTACATGGCCAGGGTCCAGCTTACCTAAGGGACCGCCTTTCCCCATAGGTTCCCCCAAGGGCACTACAGTCTGGAGCAAAACATCTCTTGGTCGTCCCAGCCCCTAGAGATGCTAAATATGCTGCGACTAGAGCCAGGGCTTTTTTGGTGGTGATTCCTATCTGGTGGAATGAGCTCCCAGAGGAGATCAGGGCCCTGTGGGACCTTATGCAGTTCCACAGGGCCCGCAAGATGGAGCGCTTCCACCAGGCTTTTGAGTAGGAGCCGCCATTGTCACTGTACCATCACCGTGTTGCCAATTTGGCGATCTGAACTGGCCTTGGGAATAGAGAACAGACAGAGTGAAGACCGATCAAGAAGAGACAGTAGTGCCTTCTGAAGCATTGCATTGGAGTCCCCGTCTTGGATGATACTGTTGTGAGCACCGATTTTAAATGTAAAGTGTAACCTGATGGTTTTATTTGGTTTTATTGTTATGTATGGCATTTGCCTCTTGTTAGCCGCCCTGAGCCCATGTGGAAGGGCGGGATATAAGTCAAATAAATAAATAAATAAATAAATAAATAAAACTTCACAGTCACAGCCAGTAAAACTCTGAATACCGGTGCTTGGAGGCAACATCATGGGAAGGCCTGGCCTCCATGCCCTGTTGTTGGACCTCCAGAGGAACTGCTTGGTCGCTGTGTGAGATAACATATTGGACTAGATGGACCACTGGTCTCATCCAGCTGGCTCTTCTTATGTTCTTATGCTCATGCAGGAGTTAGCACCACTGGGAGTAGGAAATAAGGTAACCGATAGGCAGGTACATCCTTGAATGGTTCACTCAAAGCTCCTCTGGAGTTTCACAGTCCAAGGGAAGATCAATAGAGTTGGTCAGCAAAGCCCATCCATAATTACTGCTGGTTCCCATGAAATCTTAAATTTTTCTGAAACGCAGCTGGATATTTCTGACAAGGTATTGCTGGCCAGGATTTTTGATAAAAGAGCACGCAGGGCTTGATTTATTCTACTGCAGCTGCCTGTGGAAAGTTTTCTGTGGGCTACAACAAGCTGGTATACCAGGTCTGCCCATCTAGAATGCAGCCTACGCTGAGTAGCAGCAACTCTCCAGGGTTCTCAGGTGCTTTCTCAGTATCAGAATCTGATTTTTTTTTAAAACCCTGGAGATGGAGTGGATTGAACCAGGGATGTTCTACATGCAACAAATGTGCTCTACTACAGCCCTTTCCAGAGCAAGGATGACGTTCGTATTCTTTGTGTGAATAGCTAGAAGGTGATAAAGGATATGTGTGCCATACTCCATTTATGGTAATGGCGTAGTATGCCGATTGTTCGTGGGTTTATGACGGGGGGGGGGAGGGAACTTGGTTGTCCTCTCTTCTTATAAGCATTCAGCCACCAGCAAACCAGGCCAAAGAGATACCGCCCATATTCCTACGCAGCCGTCTACTCAGTTAAGGAGTGAAACGGGGATATGAGTGATATGTCCGGGGTTCCTCTTTCCCATAATGCACACGTGTCTTATTGCCTTTCCTTTGGAGGCAGGGTGTGAACAGAGCCTTCTTTGGGTTGCCAACTCTACCTTAGGAAATGCCTGCAGATGTGCGGGAAGTACTTGGAGAGGGTAGAGTTTGGGAAGGAGAGGGACCACAGCAGGGATGCAATGCCACAAAGCCCACCCTCTGATGCTGCCATTTCCTCCACGGGGACAGATCTCTGTAGTAGTCTATAGTTGTAATTCTGGGAGAGCTCTAGGCTCCTCCTGGAGGCTGGCAACCAGTGTTTCCTCTAAGATGAGTTAGTGTGAGCCAGCTCACAGTTTTTTAGCCTCCGGCTCACAGATTTCTGTCTTCACTCGGGAAGGAGGGCTCCGGGGCAAACAAATTTATGCAGCAGCCCAATCGATCGCTCACAACTTTAATGCCAGCCGCTCACAAAGGAGAATGTTTGCTCACAAGACTCCACAGCTAAGAGGGAGCATTGGAGGGAACCTTAGGTCCTGCTGTCTGAATGGTGCTTGCTGTCAAAGTAGACTGAATCGAACTCTTTATTTCCAGTTGGGTCTCTTTTGTTTTGACAGTCAGTATTAATCTGTGGGTATTCTCCCCCCTCCCCCCAAGCGGATACAATTAAAAAGAAAACACAAGGACAAAGAGACGCATTCTTCTTAGAGTAAGCATTTTCATTAGCGTCCTTTGATTTCCCCGTTTGTTTTTAATTGATTTTATTCCTTTATAAATGGAGCGAAGGCAGTATCTCGAAATCTCCTTTGAAGACGCGGGCCCCTTGGAAGTGCAGGAAGGAGGAGGATGCCTTTTCGTTTGCTGACACGTTTGTTTGCCGAGGCGCTCCTTTGGCTCAGCCTCCGCGAAGCGAGGGAGCCTGGAGTCGCCTCGCTAAGTAATTCCGTCAACTTTACGCAGAGTGCCATCTAATGGCTTCCTTGTCTCAAATGAAACGAATCTCCCTGTGCTAAAATGAGGAGGATTGTATTTTAAGGTACAAATTGAAACAAAGTCTCGGGTGGTGCTTATCCAGCCTTCAGTGCAGGGAACGAAGCGAGAGGGGAGGAACTGAAGACCTGGAGGATGCATTCGTGTTTAGCCATGCAATCCAAGGCCCCTTGTGTCAGTCAGCCAACAGCATCGGGGGCAAGAGGAGCGCAAGAAACGTTCTAGATCAGCGGTTGTCAAATTGTGGGCCCATGCCAAGCTTGCCAACCTCCAGGCGGGGCCTGGAGACCTCCTGGAATTACAACTGATCTCCAGGCTGCAGAGATCAGTTCCCCTGGAGAAAGTGCCTGCTTTGGAGGGTGGACTGGTATGGTATTATACCCTCCTCCTAGGATTGCCAACTTCCAGGTGGTGGCTGGAGATCTCCTGCTATTACAACTGATCTCCTGGTGACAGAGCTCAGTTCACCTGGACAAAACAGCTGTTGCGGAAGGTGGACTCCATGGCATTATACTCCGCTAAAGTCCCTCTCTTCCCCAGCCCCCCTTTTCAGGATCCAACCCATCCCCCAAAAAAATCTCCATGTATTTCCCAACCCTGAGTTGGCAACCCTGTCTCCTCCTCAGACCTCACCCTCCCTCGGCTTCACTCCTGAAATCTTTAGGAATTCCCCGACCTGAGGTTGGCATCCCTAGTCAGAACCCAAAAGTGGATTGGGGCTTCATTCACTGGTGGGTTTCAGGGTCAGGAAAAAGGTGGTGGGAATGGGTGAGCTGGCAGAAGAGGTTCAGGGAGGCTCGGTGGCAAATTTGAGTTTGCCTTTGCTCAGTATGTGAAATGGCTCTATATTTTAAACACACCCCAAAATGAAAATAAATTTAGATTTGTTCAGAATTAACTGGCATGAGATTCTGGCAATCTATGCTGGCGGGGTGGGGGTAGCATGGAGTTGCTTGATGAATGCATCCTAAAAAATTAAAGTACATTTAGAATTGGGTCCCACTTCAAGAAGGTGAGGAATGGCTGGTTGTAAACTGGTTCTTTATTGAAAGTAGTTTTTGACACCTGATAACAAAATTTACCCATTGTTTTTAGATTTCTTGTCCTGAGACCTCAGAGTAGCTAATACCAGTTTTAATTTCCATATATAGAAAAGAATCCATAGCTGTTAACTTTACAGATATGAGAAAAGTAGTTTTGACACCTGAAAACAAAATTTACCCATTTTTTTTTAGATTTCTTATCCTGAGACCTCAGAGTAGAAAAGAACCCATAGCTGTTAACTTTACAGATATGAGAATGGGAGATCATATATGTGGTTCCTATTCCAACTTCCCATGCATTAAGGTGAACACACACACACAACATGTGCATCCTAGGGCTCCTGACTGCTGAGTGAGCTTCCAGTGGAGGCTCTATGCAGATGTTCACGAGGAATATACAAATATGTCCTTCTTCATTTCTTTTTGTTTTGGCATGTTGTTATAAGCATTTCTATTTCACCCATTTTAATTGCTGATGTTCCTGATGCATTTGTATCATTGACTGCATACTATGTCATTTTATGCCATTTTATTTTTTATTATTTTTTATTTTTATGCTTTTCATTTTTATGCCACATCTACAGTATTTTATAACATTTACATGCAATGGATAGGAGGAAGAGAGTTAAAACTGCATAGGTTTAATAGGGGGAGAAATCAATGTGATGAAACAGGATGGCATGGGGAAAAGACATATGTTGAGAATTTCTGATTTGGACTAGGCTAATTCAGTCATAGGCTAATGGGCTTAGCTGGAGTAACTCTGAATAAAATTGTATTGCTACTCACTCAAACAGTGAGCTCAGCCATATGACTACATGCACAATCCCATGCCATGTGTTCAAATCATGTGTGTACATAACATATACATGTTATCTGGCAGAGGTAAAAAGGGGGTGATGGAGGAAAATCAGAGTTTTGAAATACTTGTCACAAAATAAGTATATTCATGTAGAATTGTTAGTTTCTCACAGCACTGGGGAGTTAGCAGAGAGACTCATTATATTGGATTTACTTGCAATGCCATGATGGACGACACTCATGAGATTCCAATGGGTTCAGGCTTAAAGAAAACAAACAAACAACAAGACACAGTTAATGAGAAGGTGGTTTAGAGATATGTATTCAGAAGGTGAGTACCATATTTACCCAAAAGGAAGATAAACCTGACTGTCAGACAACCCTGTCCCCCAAAAGTGAATTGTGTGACCATACATACATCTGTAACTTATATGTGAATGTAAGACTACCCCCTCTTTTTCTTGGTGGAACACCTGGAAATATCCACCTAAAGAACCATTCCATCTTATTGAGGTGTTTGGAGGTAAAATAGAGATTAAGCAATGTATTTTGGGCTGGTTTAAATCATTCCTAATAGGCAGGACTTGGGGGGTTGCCGTGGGAGACCAGTTGTCGTCTGTGTGGGACTTGTCGTGGTGGGGTTCCACAAGGCTCAGTCTTCTCCTCCTCCTTCTTCCACAAGGATTCCGGGTCTTGCCACTCCAGTTTTATCCTCCCAGCTCTGCCATGACTGCTTCACTCATTTGAGCAAAGTCTTCTGAAGGTGCAGCCCTGCAAATGGGTAACACTGACAACTGCCCATTCACATGCCTTCTCAGTGGTGGCTCCCACCTCGTGGAACAGACTGCCTGAGGGGCTGCCACGCTCCTATCATTCTGCAAAGTGTACGAGAGAATTTTTAATAAAATGATTAGAACTAGAGTACAATAGAACAGTTCAGTAGAGTGACTTTATAAATGAATAGTAACGTGGTGTAGTGCAACAATTTTTGTAGATATCCTCTTGCTTCTATTGCATTGTCTTCCATTGCTGTAATTCCATTTTCTGCATTATTTATAGTATAGAAGAAGAAGAGTTGTTTTTTATACCCCACTTTTCTCTATGCTAAGGAGTCTCAGAGTGGCTTACGCTCTCCTTCTCTTCCTCTCCCCACAACAGGAACCTTGTGGGGTTGGTGGGGCTGAGACAGTCCTGAGACAACTGAGACTGACCCAGGGTTACCCAGCAGTTAAAACAGAGTTTCTCAATATTAAACTTATACAGCTATTTAACACAACTCAAAAGATGGCGGTCAGGCACAGATAATGTGCGCCTAGAAGTCCTGTTGTATGTGTGCCCAAGATAAACCAAATGCTGGGAAGTGGGCAGAACCTACGTTAATAGCACAACCTAAGATGGTGCAAGCATCATGTGGTCGAGTGCCTCTCTTAACCACAACACTACATTGGTATGCCTTCTTTGGCTTAGTTTGTTCATGTTGTTTTCTTAGTCCTATTGCATTGCTCATTGAACATATTATGGTGTCTGATTGTATTGTTTTATATTCTGTAATCTGTTTTGAAGCTCAGCAAGAGAAGCAGGCTATATGCAAAGTAAATAAATAAATAATCTCGGTGACTTTTCTCCAAATTCCCCTCTGGGGGAGGGTGAACGTGTGTTGTCCCTTTAATTGCATGTAAAGGGAGAATTCTTTCACTGATCTGTCCGAAATTTGGCTGACAAAATTCCATCGGTTGTGGATAAGGACTGCGAAAATTTCATTCTAACTGTTAGCAATACAGAACAACAGTTGGAATATGCTTCTCATTGCAACCAATTGAAACAGAATAAAATAAAGAATACGAATCTGGGTGTTTCCATTCGTTTACAAGAAGGATTAAGGAAGTGCTGCTGATAGTTTTTAATATTTAAGAGGTTATCAGAACACGGCAGGATATCAATTGTTCATGCTGCCTACGAAAAATCAATGAATGTCTCTGCATGCATTGGAACAGAATGTATTTGGTAGTATTAAACAGTGAGTTTAAAGATATATCCTCCCATATCTAGAAACTGATTTATATTCTTGCCTAAAAGAGGCTTTATTTGATTTATGGAGCTGCTCTAATGCATAGGCTTCTAGAAATACACAGGTTTATCATTAATTGTACTTAAGGACTGGCAAAAATTGGTGAAATGTAACCTTTGAAAAAAAGTGTAAAATGAATCCCAGTTTATAGAATCAGCCCAGGAAGCAGTCTAGGCACCAGATTCATTGTTCTTGTTGAGGCTTCCATGGGTTAAAATTCAAAAGCAGTGGCTGTAACAGGAGCCATCAAACTTTACCAAAGGTGACCCTTCCCAAGTGATGGAAAACTTCTTGTACCTTCCCAGGAGTATAAGCACTTCTCTTCTGCACAGCTGTCACACACTTTGATTTGAGAGCACAGATTGCCTACCGCAGTGGTTCTCTGCCTTCAGGGAATACATTCTTTATAAACTGGTCTGCCAAAGAACCCTCTCTGTGTGTGTCGCCACACTCCAAAGTCCTGTAGAAGATTCTAAGGTATGTTCCAGGGGTAGGTAGTCAGCTCACTCCAAGTTCTGGCTAGGGTGATCCAACCTTATTGTTTCCACGATGAGGGATAAGTACGCACTAACGTTGTTAAAGGGAGGGGGATTTCTTTTCCCAAAATTTCATTTTTTAAAAAAGATTCAACCATCGAATCATCTGATTTGCTTTTAAAAGAGGGGATTCTTTTTCATTCCTCTTTGAAGAGAAATCAAGGAAGCCTTTTGTAACTTGAGCGCTGGTTGTTGTTTTATGCCACATACTTGATGGACAACCCTGTCAACCAGCAGTGGGCAGGGGGACTTACTGGCAGCAGGGGAGGGCCACACCACCACTTCAGTGTTGCTGCTGGCAACATGGCAATGTCAGTTCCGGCGTGCCCTGGAAGTGATGTCATCCTATCGTCAGCAATACTGGGATGCTCTGTTTTTTGGGCAAAAACTTCATGGTAGAAGCCATTTTTACCATCGAGTTTTGGCCCTAATATCAGAGCTTCCCTTCATCACCAGCAACGTGATGACATCAGTTCCAGCACGCGCTGGAAGTGACACCACTGCATTTATTTATTTTTATTTATAGGTTTAATTTATATCCCGCCCTCCCCGCAACGCAGGCTCAGGGTGGCTTACAATCAGGCATAAGCCAGTATCAAATATAAAACATTGTTAAAACCATTTAAAACTCAACAAGACAATAACATTATTATTAACAAAGTGCTGTGTTCTTCCACAAGGTGGCATATTGCAACTGCCCCGCCAGCTCGGCGGCGTCTGCTCAGGGAGACACTGGTGTTCTCTCGTCCAGGGCCAGGCTATGATAGTAGTGATGGTAGTGGCAGCTCCTACTCATATGCCTGGCGGAAGAGCTCCGTCTTATAGGCCCTGTGGAACTGTGCAAGGTCCCGCAGGGCCCGGAGCTCCTCCGGGAGCTCATTCCACCAGGTAGGAGCCACCACCGAAAACGCCCTGGCCCTGGTGGTGGCCAGCCTGACTTCATTGGGGCCTGGCATCGCCAGAAGGTGTTGGGTCCCCAACCGTAGTGCTTGCGGGGGAACATATGGGGAAATATGCTGGCAACGACCCTGAGATGCTGGTGTAGGCCTCCCCCACTGCTGGTAATCCCTCCTACTGGCCATCTGTTTGATGGTGTGGGGGTGGGACCCAGGGAACACCCCACCCCCAGTGGGGGGATGGCAGCCCTATACATACCACAGGATGGTGCTCTGGCAGATTTGAGGAGACACTCTGAGCATATATAAAATTTTTGAAATTTTGCAGAACCTCCCTTCCTCTCTTCAAATTCATCTTTGATCAACATGGAATAGATTAGAAACAGACTCCAAATACCTAAAATAATGCTATGACCCCAACATGAATCAGGCTCCTCTGGTGCTTGGTCAGTCAGTTTTCTGCAGTTTCCATCTGGTTTGCAGGAAATGTGAGTTGGGGTCAGGGGGATATAAACATAACTTGTTAAAAAATAAAGCAAGTAGCCTGAACCTTGTCTACCACATGTGCAAATAACCAGCTAACTGCTTATGTTCAGTAACTGGAAGGGGACAGGGATACCGTTAGGGTTGTCAGTTGCCCGGTGGGGACTGTAGATCTCCTAGGATTACAACTGATTTCCAGATGACAGAGATGAGTTCCTCTGGAGAAAATGGCAGCTTCAGAAGGTGGACTCTGTGCCATTGTAACTTGCTAAGGTCTCTCCCCTTGCCAGACCCTGCCCTCCCCAGGCTCTAAAAAGGTAAAGGTAAAGGTTCCTTTGCTCGAAAGCCAGTCGAATCCAACTCTAGGGTTGCGGTGCTCATCTCCGTTTCCAAGCCGAAGAGCCAGCGCTGTCTGAAGACGTTTCCGTGGTCATGTGGCCGGCATGACTAAACACCAAGGCGCACAGAACGCTGTTGCCTTCCCACTGGAGTGGTACCTATTTATCTACTTGCAATTTCTTGCTTTCGAACTGCTAGGTTGGCAGGAGCTGGAACTAGAGACGGGAGCTCACTCCGTCATGCGGCACCCGGGTCTTGAACTGCTGAACTACTGACCTTCCACAGCCTGCAGTTCAGTGTCTTAACCACTTGAGCCACCGCAGCTCCTTCCCCAGGCTCTACCTCCCCAAAAAACCCCTCCTCCAAGTATTTACCAAGTGGGAGTTGGCAATCCTAGATAACTACTTCAGACTTTGGCTTTTAGATAGATAAACAAACAGGGATTGGCAACTAGTCAGAAAGAAGGGAGTCTGCACCTCCCTTACCCACCGCATGTGCCTTCTTGTGGCCTTTAACTTTGATTTTTTCCCCAACCTGCCTTAGTCCATTAAATATTTATTATTTGTATTACTCGTTGTATTATTAAGTGCTTAATTTGTAAGAAATGCTTTAATTCTATCATTCTGTCTCGAGGGACGTTTCCTAGATCTTTAATGAACTAGACAGAGAGCAAAGTTATACAGCAATAATAACAACAAGAGAAACCCTTCCATAAACATAATTGGTTTTGGATTCAACTGGCTTATGTGTCTACTTGGGAGATATGCTACTGACAGTCTTAATTTTCAGCTCATTATCAGTTTTACACAGCACAGCATGTCAAAAAAAAAAGCTAGTGAGCATTTTGTAAATATCTGGCTCTCTTCTCAAGAAGGAATCATAATTATAAATTCTTACAATGTAAAGGGTTCTGTAATCGCTCTATCCCCGGTGTAACATTAATGGGCTATGTTTAATAAATCAGGTTTATGACTCATTATAAAGCCACAATAATGTTGCGGCGTTATATTTTCAGCCGCGTCTGCATGGCGCATTGAACTGTTTTACTCCTGACTGTATATGGCTGAAAAAGCATAAATAAAAATTAGATAACAAAAGAGCTTTGGCTGGGTGTCAAATGCTTCCCAACGTGACTTCAGTGCTGTTTTACATCAGCATCTCCATCATGTTTCTTCATGGCAGAGTATTGTCCTCTGCCGTCTCGGGGAGAAGACTAATGATACTGTGATAGACTATTCACAATTACCGGTTGGCACAAGACAGCCGTTTCCAGTGAAGGAAATGTGACTCAGCTCAAGTTCCTCAGGGAATGTATCTGGAAACAAACATTTATTTCAAATACTTTTTGTTGTTGTTCAGTCGCACAGTTGAGTCTGACTCTTTGAGACCCCATGGACCACATCACGCCAGGCCCTCCTATCTTCTGCTGTCCTCTGGAGTTTGCTTAATTTCATGTTTGTTGCATCAATAACACTGTCTAACCATCTCATCCTTTGCTGTCCCCGTCTTCTTTGACCTTCAATCTTTCCCAGCATCAGGGTCTTCTTCGGTGAGTGCTCCCTTCTCATTTGGTGGCCAAAGTATTTGAGCTTCAGCTTCAGTATCTGGCCTTCCAGGGAACAGTCAGGGTTGATTTCCTTTAGGATTGACTGATTTGATCTCCTTGCAGTCCAAGGGACTCTTCTCCAGCACCATAAATCGAAAACATTTATTCTTTGGTGCTTGGCCTTCCTTATGGTGAAACTCTCACAGCCATACAATACTATTGGGAATACCATGGCTTTGACCATACAGACTTTTGTTGGCAGGGTGATGTCTCTACTTTTTATTATGCTGTCTAGGTTTGCCATCATTTTTCTCCCAAGGAGCAGGCATCTTTTAATTTCATGGCTGCAGTTACCATCTGCAGTAATCTTGGATCCTAGGAATGTGAAGTCTGTCACTTGCTTCCATGACTTCCCCTTCTATTTGCCAAGGAGTGATGGGTTCGGATGCCATGATCTTAGGTATTTTTTTTTAATGTTGAGTTTCAAGCCAAATTTTGTGCTCTCCTCTTTTACCCTGAGCAAGAGGCTCCTTAAGTCCTCTTCACTTTCTGCCATTAGAGTGGTATCGTCTGCATATCTGAGGTTGTTGATGTTTTCCCCAGCAATCCTAATTCTAGCTTGTGATTCATCCAGGCTGGCATTTCACATGATGTACTCTGCATATAAATTAAATAAGCAGGGTGAAAATATACATCCTTGTCGTACTCCTTTTCCTATGCTAAACTAATCAGTTGTTCCATATCTTGTTCTAACTGTCGCTTCTTGACCCTTATACAGGTTTCTCAGGAGACATGTGAGATGGTCTGGAACTCCCATCTATTTAAGGACTTGCCATAGTTGTTATCTACACAATCAAAGGTTTTAGTGTAGTCAATGAAGCAGAAGTAGATGTTTTTCTGGTACTCCCTTGCTTTTTCCATAATCCAGCGAATGTTGGCAATTTGATCTTCTACCTCTTCGAAACCCAGCTTGTACTTCTATCAACGTACTGCTGAAGCCTAGCTTGTAGGATCTTGAGCATGACCTTGCTAGCATGTGAAATGAGTGCAATTGTGCGATAGTTTCAAAATTCGTTGGCATTGCCCTTCTTTGGGATTGGAATCAAAGACACCTTCACACAAAACATTGAGAAATTAGTGGGAGCCATCACTATGGGAGCTCTTGGGATGGCGCAGTCCTTTTTTTTTGGGCCCCCTGAAGGGGATGTTTTAATGCTTTTTTATAAACTACAAAGAAAATAGGGAAGGGAATCTAATATCTATGGGAGAAAGAAAAGTTAACCACTAAAAACCCAAGTAGTGAAGATCATTACATCATCTTATAAATTGCTTAATCTAATCTATTAATAATACAATGATCTTGAATGTTTAAATCCAGCCAATATTCCCCAAAACCCGATATCAATTACTGTTTAAGACATTCACAAAAGCATCAAACTTAAATGTAGCTTCTTAAACGTGGAATTCAGAATCCGTCCGCATCTCATTTCTTGGCATTTCTTTTCCTCAAATCATAATCTCTTTTGGGGGCCGCAGCCCCCAACTCCGAATCAGAGTCCTCCTCAGTAGTTGAAGAAGAGTTTTCACTGCTTTCTTTATCCTGGTTTTCATCTTTATCGCCTTCTCCGGACCTTCCCAGTTGCTGCTTCAAGAACTCATTTGCTTTCTTAAAAAAGTCAATTCTTTCTTTTTTTCCCCATTTATTCTGAAGAATAGGCCTTTGGGAATGAACCATTTGTACTGTATGTCGTTTGTTTGTAAAAACAATGCCGAGTCTTTGAATTTCTTCCTCTTCTTTCTATTTTCAAATGGAATGTCTTTTAGTATCCGTATAGTATTACCGTTGATTTTCAGGGGTATTCCTGATGTTGTTTTCAAGATTTGGTCCCTCACATGTCTTTTTGAGAATTTAACCAATATTTCTCCAGGCAGGTTTTTTTTCTTAATATATTCAGAATATGATCTATAGACCACATCCATTTCACTTTGAAGATATTCCATTTTCAAATCTGCCACTGGTGCAAGTAAATCACCCAATACTTGTTTTAGATTCTCTTCTTTTGTCTCAGGAACCCCTTGAAATCTTAGGATAAAGCTTGCTTTTTCCATTTGTAGTTGCAAAAGCTGAGATTCGTCAGTAATTCTTTTTTATTTCCAACTCCTGTACATGCTTTTTCACCTTTTTAGATTTGGCATTAACTTCCTTCAGTGTTTCTGTAGTTTGCTCTGTTAATTTCTTAGTTTCCTTCAGTTCCAGTTGTTATGCAGCAAAGTTCTGGTTCAAAGTAGTCAATTGCTGATTGATGTTTGTCATCTGGTCCAGCAGAGGGCACAACGATTCAGCTAATAGATGTGAAAGCTCGTTGGTAGCTTCCGGTCTTGGACTTCTACTTCCCGAAGGAGGCTTAAGCTATGATGGTTTCTCTTTCTCACCTCTCCACCCTGCCATTTTTGAGGATTGTTTACTTCTAGAAAAGTTTGCCAAAGTCTCTGTTTTCCACCAAAACGCTTTGCTGCGCTCTTGTGCACTTCTTAAATAAGTTCTATGGCTTTTACATCCAATGCCCTATTTTTAAAATGATCTGCTTGGATATCGCGTCTGGGAGTTCCCTCCCCTGCTCGCTTAAATCAGAGGGGCTTTCCAGCCAAAACTCGGTGTTTTGCTTTCACCACGACTCACAGTTCATTGCTGGTCCTAGGACCCACCTCAGGTATGTGTAAAATGCCCGATCTTCACGTGCTTGTCCCAGTCAACAACTCTAGAGCCATACGGTCGCACAGCGGCAGGACCTTCAGGGCGGAGGGAAGCCTCGATTCCCCAGCAGCGAGCCAGAAAAGAGGCAAACCCTCAAAAGCCCCATGGCTAGGAGCCCAAACACAAGGGCTCCAGGGGGGTAGTGGACAATCGCACCCCCTCCTATCTGCTGGCATTCAGATCGCGACCCCAGGAGCTCACCAGGGTTGCGTCAGCCATTGCGCCACCAAAAACCGGAAGTCATTGGGATGGGGGCAGTCTTAATGTCCCAGGGTCATGGGCAATGAGTAAGTTGGCTCTGGGACAGGGAACCAGGGGCCAGAGAGACAGTCAAGGAGCAACCCAAGGGTTGAAGCAACTTTAAGCAGCTTCAGTTTGTGCACCAGTTGTAATCCATCCTTGATCAGCATGATTTGGCCACAATTATTCAGACACTGGTAACTCCCAGGTTAGATTGCTGCAGAGCTTTCTGTATAGGGCTGCCTTTGAAAACTGTTCAGAATCTTCAACAACTGTAAAATTCAGCAGGCAGCCTGCTGGTGGGTACTGACAAAAACCACATCTTATCTGTATTGAAAGAACTATGGTTGGATACAGTTTATTTCCAGGATGAAACTGTTTATTCTTACCTATAAAATCAGACAGGACCAGGATATCTACAAACTATGTATATATACATGATGCTCCCCAGCAACTACAACCTCTATCAGAGGCCATGTTCTATGCCTTCCTACCTTCACTGATGACCACTATGTCTCTGTGTTTAAATGCTTTCAAGTCACAGTCAATTTATGGTAACCCCATAAGATTTTCAAGGCAAGAGACTAACAGGGATGATTTGTCATTGCCTTCCTCTGCTTAGTGACCCTGGAATTCCTTGGTGGTATCCCATCCAAATATGGACAAGGCCTTTTCTGTTGTGCCATATCATTCATGTTCCTGAAAGTATTCACCTACTGCCAGACTTGATCTTTTCATGACTTTTGTTGACTTGGAGGGCGGCTTGACTTTTTTGTGAGCTGCTAATGATTCCTTTTAATGTTCTGCTAATTATTTTCTAGATGTGCTGCTCTATGTATTTAACTGATTATGAATACCTGTTTCTGCTGCTATTTATGGAATTGGTTTCACTGTATTATTCAGCTCAGTTGAGTGTGGCTTACAAGTACATCCAAACTCAAACAAACTAAATTAATATACTTTAGTCCACACTCAAGAGTCTCTGCCCTTCTGTGGAACTGGATAAACACACCCAGAAAAGTTAGATTTTACCTCCAGCAATAGCCACTAGAGGGGGGACTCTCTTTGTAAAGTGGCTAGCCTGGAGTCTAGAAACAAGTCAGGGTTGATCTACACATTACAACTGGACTTGTTTTCATCTCTGTAAATAGTACATTTGCATGGGTAATATATGAATTGGGAAAAGTTGAAGCCCCCTGAATTGACTCTGAGCAGGTATTAAGCAGTAAGAGTTTTTAAAAATATAATTGGGTTAGATTTTGACCCAAAGAACCTTTGTTATAAGCAATAAATTAATAAATAAAAATGGGAGCACTTAATACTAGACCATCAGTGCTGAAGGACTTGCTTGCTTTGAAAGGCCAATCATCATGGAAGGACCTCTTTGGTATCATAGACTTAGAATGCAATCCTAAGAAGACTTAAGAACTTCTAAGCCCATTGGCTTCAACTGAGGGTGCAACTCTGCTTATGGTTGCCTGTTCCTGCCCAAGAGACCAGATTAAAATACTTATGATTGAAATATTAAGGCATCTCCATGAAATGTGGTATTCCATTTGTGGTCATGTTGCTGAACTCTTCCTTGCCTTGCCAATGAGAGGGGGACATGGCTTCACTGGGAAAGAGCAATGATTGTCCACAACCATGCCTTCAGCCAAAGCCTGCAGGGACTTCTTCCACATCCAGCTGTGCAGACAGGGTTGGATCCTATGACTCTCTTCCACTAAGTTTTGCTTCAACAGAGAAGATGAAGAACTTTTTTCTGGTGGAGAAAGGCTTCCTCTGATGGAGACCAGACCTTCTTAGTTAAAGAAAAAGTCCTCCACTGTTGGGAGAAAACTTGGGGAAAGGAAGTTGTAAGACCCAGCCTAGTGGATGGGAGTAATAGGATCCAACCCACAGTTATATCCATAGGCGTAATCTTCGTGGGGGCGGCGGGGCTTCAGCCCCGGAAGTTGTAAGACCCAGCCTAGTGGATGGGAGTAATAGGATCCAACCCACAGTTATATCTATTGGCAGAGCTCTGCCTATGCTGAGAATTCACACTTTCCTGACCAGTCAGTGCCTACATGGGGTAAACACAAGCAGTCGCTAGTCAGGGGCCTCAAACTATTGATCATACATGGCAGAAATCACACATGTTACCTGAAAGAGCTGACAAAAACAACAGCAACAACAAAAAACAAATAGCCTGTCATAATGTGTGAATCAGGAACATAATTTACGAAGAGCCCTGAGAAATCTGTGTTACATACTTGAGGACTTTGTTGTGTAGACACAAGGGTTTTCCAGGAAAATAGACGGTATAACATCTGCAGTTGTTTGGCTCCAGTTGCTTGTACTAATTTCATTCCAGAAACTAATTAGAGTTAGGGGCTGATCCAAAATGAACACCAGTGGCTGGTAGCCCAAGGAATAGATGCAGAGTGCCCCTGAACATCTCTCTATATAATAATTTATATAATATAATAATTCTGTTTTGGTGGTGGCACAGTGCAAGTTGATCGCGACCGCCGCGTTGAGCCGTCCACAGAATGAATCACTCGCCGTGTTAGAAGAAGAATGATTTCTCCAACGTTGCTGACTCTCCCACACAGTCAATGGAATCTTAGGCCCATTATGGAGTGGGTTTCCCATTCATTTGAGATAGGGTGCTGTAGAGGTTAGAGTATCAGGCTAGGATTGGGGAGACCCAGGTTTGAATCCCCACACTGTCATGGAAGCTTGCTAGGTGACCTTGGGTCAGTCACCCACTCTCTGCCTAACCGACCTCGCAGTGTTGTTGCGGGGATGAAACGGAGGATGTAAGGTGCTGTGGCTCCCCATCAGCAAGAAAGGTAGGGTGTAAATGAAGTGAAACAAATATAATTAAAATACTGAGTGGGGCTAGGCTCTGACATTTGAACAAGCTGAACGGAATGGCCATACTGCTGTTCACGTAACCACCTCGGTACACCTTTGCGGCTCCCATTTTGCAGAGGCTGAGGAAAAGGTGTTTTCCACACGGCGATAACAGCATGGCAGCAATGGGCTTCCACAGGGCAGGTTCACAATAGAGAGCCAGTTTGGTGTCGTGGTTAGGAGCGCGGACTCTAATCTGGGAAAACCGGGTTCGAGTCCCCACTCCTCCACATGCAGCTGCTGATGTGACCTTGGGTCAGTCACAAGCTCTTTCAGAGCTGTTCTCTCAACGGCAGTCCTCGAGAGAGCTCTCTCAGCCTCACCTGCCTCACAGGGTGCCCGTTGTGGGGAAGGGAAGGGAAAGGAGATTGTAAGCCGCTCTGGGACTCCTTTGGGTAGTGAATGGCGGGGTATAAATCCAATCTCTTCTTCTTCTTCTTCTCTTCTTCTCCAGGCAGTACCTGGAGATCTCCAAGATCAGTTCTCCTGGAGAAAATGGCTGCTTTGGGCAATGGACTCTATGACATTATACCCTGCTGAGGTCCCTCTGCACCCCAAACCCTACCCTCTCCAGGCTCTACCCCTCAAATCTACAGGTACTTCCCAACCCAGAGTTGGCAACCCTGTAACTGGCTATGGAACCGCTTTCCAGACCCTTGGAACCCAGAAAACATGGCATAGGAGTAGATGCTTTTCTACCATAGCAGCCACTGCCTAACCCCAAATCAAGTCAGGGGTGGAGGAGACCCTACCTGTTACCATGAGGCTGTCCTCCCATACTACCCACTTGGGGCAGCAAAATGACTTGAGACAGCCCTGCCTTATAGCTAACCAGAAGGAAATAAACACGTCTTGCCTCCCTCTATTTTCCCCTTCCCTCTGCCACCCCACCAGCCACAGCCAGGACACTCACCTGGAGTGTCCTTCTAGAACTCATTGTATTTCTTCCCACAATGAGCCTTACTCCTAGTTAAGAATATTTCCACATTGCCTAAGCTAGATTTTCACCACATTAGACCATTATTTTTCAAACCAGGAGCACTGGCCTCTGGGGGTATCTGCAAGGATACTCTGTGGAGTTCATGAGTTTAGGGTACTGCCTGCATATCAGACAGTGGCTGAAGTTGGGTTGAGATGTCTGGGGTAAAGGCAGAGAATAGGCCACAAGCAAGGAGAACCTCATCTTTGAGGTGCTTCCTGTTGTGGTGGGTAGCAATGACCATTGAGCAGATATGTCAACATGAAAAGGCGGGGGTGGGGGGGCTGCATGCAATGTAACCAGTAGTGGTGGCTGGAAAGGCTGAGAAAATGCCCTCTAACATTTCACCAGTTCAAGACCCGAGTGTGCCGCATGACGGAGTGAGCTCCCGTCTCTAGTTCCAGCTCCTGCCAACCTAGCAGTTCAAAAGCAAGAAACTGCAAGTAGATAAACAGGTACCACTTCGGTGGGAAGGTAACAGTGTTCCGTGCACCTTGGTGTTTAGTCATGCCGGCCACATGACCACGGAAATGTCTTCAGACAGCGCTGGCTGTTCGGCTTTGAAACGGAGATGAACACCGCAATGTTAGAGTCAGATTTGACTGGCTTTCGAGCAAGGGAACCTTTACCTTTTTTACTAACATTTCACCAGAGCCCTGGGTCTCACAAAAGGATGGAGAAATCCATGGGCCATATGAAATTAGCCATGTGCACTTTCTCCTCTTTTGTTCCATCAAGTATTGGTGGGTTTCTTCCTTTCTGTGTATGTGTCTACCTATCTTCTTTTGTGTATGTGTCTACCTATCTTCTTTAAATGTGAGGACGACAGAGGAAATCAACTTCCAAGGGCCCGTGGTGGCTCTCAGTGACCCTTCCAAAGAGGTGGCTAAGTCCTCCAGGCAACAGTCATTCTTAAATAAAAAGACAGTGCAGGCTTGCAACTCCCAGCACCTTCTAAATCATGGACCTCAATTTGTTGAAGAGACCAGTGTTCCCTCTAAGCTGAGTTAGTGTGAGCTAGCTCACAGTTTTTTAGCCTCCGGCTCACACATTTTTGTCTTAGCTCAGGAAGGGTGGCTCCAGAGGAAACTAATTTTGCAGCAGCCAAATCGCCCACTCACAACTTTAATGCTAGTAGCTCACAAAGTAGAATTTTTGCTCACAAGACTCCACAGCTTAGAGGGAACATTGGAAGAGACTACTGAGCATAGACTTCATATTTATGAAGTCCAAGATGAAAAAGATGCATCAGTTGTGCAGAATGCATACCATTTTATGGCTTGACATCCTGTCTTATCTACTTCAACCAACATGAGCATATACAGTATGCAACAATGAACCAGGGTTGCCAGGTCTGACTGCACCGGCAGGGGAGGGAGAGGAACTGTCCGGGAGTGGGGGCAAAGCCCTGTGATGTGCCAGCATTACACAGAAGTGACATTGTCACGTTGGCGATATTACACAGTGATGCTCTGGTTTTGGGGCAAAACTCTGGTAAAATTGCCCTCAAACCATAGAGTTTTGCCCCCAAACCAGAATGCCACCACACAACATCACTGACATGATGACTTCACTTCTGCGTGACATCAGCACATTGCATTGAGGGGTGGGAATGCTGCCCCATGGGCCAGCTGGCCAGCAGTGGGCAGGAGCCCAAAAAACCAGGGGATCTTCCACCCTCAACTGGGGAATGGCATCCCTACAATGAACATTTCTGCAGACAAGGAAGACGGATGGATGCATGTTATAAAGGTGACCTGCCTCTTCTCAAGTAATGATGTACTTTTTCTCAAGTAAATTCTAACATGATATCTGTAACATATAATGCCAT
>NW_015176553.1:126689-148586 GCF_001447785.1 Gekko japonicus | reverse complement strand
TTTTAAGGAAAGATCACATATTTTTGTAACCCCTCAGTTCTTGTACTGGCTCATCTAAAAGCATACTCCTACGGCCCTGAATCCCAGCATAACCTTCAGCAAAGTCCTGTAGCTGACGTCCTCTTCCACTGCTGTTAAACCTTTGCTCCAAAAGGCCAGTGGTAACTCTTGATCCTGGCATTCAGCCATTCTGGCCAACTTAACAAGCTTCCTGCAACCTCAGCCTAGGTCCAAAACTCCCACCTCTCTCATGCAGAAATAAGCCACTGTTGTACCACCATGTAAAGAAGTTGTAACTACAGGGACTCACTCTGATAGTGCTCTTCGTCCTGGCTGTGGGCTATTTGCTGCACAAAGGAGGGAACTCCACATTAAAAAAATAAACAGTTCTCTTTATTTACTATATCCAAGGACGAAGCGGGAGAGGAGACAGGAAAACAAGATAACAGTCCTGTGGTTAGTGCAAAAGAAAAAGAGGAGTTCTCAGCCACTGGAGGGAAGACAGGCTTGGTGACACAGCAGCAGCCTGGAGGAAGAAGCAGGAGAGAACCAATTGCTTGCAGGCTGGTTCTGGCCCACAGGCTGCATGTTTGACACCCCTGCCTTAGTGTGAGCAGAAATTTAAACTCCCTGAGCTTGGAGCTAAAATTTTGTGCACCAGCACCCCCTAGCGCAGCTTAGAGGGAACTCTGCGGAATTGCATGCAGTGCTATCTCTGATTGTGATGTTTGCAGCCCCAGTACCAATGAAGAAGCAAGGTGGGCACCGAGGTGGGGGTTCCCTTACCAATGACTCCTGTTCCTAACTCCAGGTTCAAATAAAACACACACACAGCATTTGGGTGGGCCCCAGCTTCCTGTGCTCACCACTGCCCCCATCCCCGGCAAGAGCCACTGTGGCAGCCCCCACCCTTTCCTCCTCCTCCTCCCTCCCTGCAGTGCCACAAATGGGACCTTTGGTGAGTTTGTGTCCTGGCATGTATTTGAAGGATGTTCTCTTTAAGTTCTTTCTACCTGTACATAATGATAGACTTTGTTCTAGTCAATCATGGATTTTGTTATCTCTTTAAGAGCTGTTTTAAGAAGTATTCCCCCCTCCCTGTATAGCTGAAACACTCAGGACTACTTGGTAGAAGGCAATCACTTAGCAGAAGGAAGTTGTAGAATCCAATTCTACATCTCTAAAGCATGCATTTAAAATATTTAAAATGTCTTGTAAAAATACGATATGTGTATGTAACCACATGTTGGTTACTATGTTTTTGTTAGGGGGTGTGCATGCTGGAGAGCAGAGATTAGTTGTGGCTTCATTCTTGAACACACCCATGGTGGAAAATGCCTGTATCCAAAGTGTTAAAGCAGTGAAAGCTGCCCAGTTTCATCAGTTTGCTTTAGCAGAGCTAGAAGCCTATGGCTCATGCCATTTCAGAATTAAACTAAACAATGTGTTTTGTAGAAGCAGACTTAGGTGAGCTTTCTGTAGTGGGGCAGCATAGTGGTATTGCTATTTAAAATTTCCCACAGCTTTGAAAGCTTATCTTATCAGATTTTCATTTGTAGCCATTTAGGAAAGCTTTTATGTTACTCTGATTCCATCAGGTGAATTATTTTGGAAGGTTTCTTTAATCATATGCTTGTGGAGAAGGTTCAGTGGGAATTTACAGCATTATTTGTTACTGTGTCCTAAATAAAAAGCCCTGAGATCAAAATACTTAGTTCAGCTATTGGATGGAAAGTACCAGTGGTGATTTCAGCAAAAGACTGAAATCTGTTGGGGGGGGGGGGAGATTCTTCCTCTGCTTATGGTGCTGTAAAAGAATGCCAGAAGTTTATATCTGTAAAGTATTCCAATTCTTAAGCTATTCTTATTATTTAAATATACTGTTCAAAGCAATTAGTACACAAACAGGTTAAGAATTTGAAGGAAACTTTACAATCCCAGAATAGACTTCACAATTCCAAAGTGGAGAAAAGACTTCACAATTCCAAACTGGAAAAGCAGAAATGTCCATAGAGCAAGAAAATCCAGTCCACAACACTTAAGGCAAACAATAAATGATAAACTGCAGCTTAAGAATTGGTGTACTTTGGAGCTTTATTTGATGTTAAATTATATATGGTCTACACTAATTCATCATTTTCCTTAAATTGTTGTAAGAAGTTTATATCTGAAAATGCAGTTGACTTTTTAATAACCTGATTTCTCTGCTTTTATGTGTTATTCAAATAGTCCAATCCTGTGCAGAGCTATCCAGTCTAAGCCTATTGAATTTAATGGTCTTAGACTGGAATAAGTCTCCACAGGATTGTACTGTAAGGCTCTAGCTCTTAAAATACATATAGATTTTGCTTATTCATTGGTTTTATCATTCAGGTGTCTATATTTTGTCATATCCTTTGGTTTAGATGATCATAATAATACCTATTCTTCATATAGTGCTTTTAGTATCCAAAGTGCTTCAAATCACAGCACAACAATCTTGAGAAGTAGGACAGTGCTATTATCTCTATATTGTAAATGGGGGATGGAGGCTGAGAGAGGACAGGTTGCCTGAGGCCACCTAGTGAGTTTGTGGCAGAGGCAAATTTTGAACAGATGACCTCCTGGATCATTGTCCTGTCTCTTATCCACTATGAACCTTCTGTTCCCAGTTGTAAACTGATTTGATAGCTATCAAAAAGCTGCAGTGGCTGACAAAAAGTTCCAAAGGAATGGTTTAGTAAGAAAAAGCTAAACCCTGCTTGGAAAGTGGGTTCTGTTTGTTTTTCTCAGATTTTCTGGTTCAGTCTGTGGTCTGCATATATGCTGTTCTGTGTTTGATTTTGTCAGATTGTCTCTGTGTGAAAAAGCCTTGGCTGAGTACTTGGACACCAAGCGGCTGGCGTTTCCTAGATTTTACTTTATTTCCTCTGCTGACTTACTGGATATTCTTTCAAATGGCACCAACCCACAGTTGGTAAGACACCTCAGTTTCTTTCCCACTGTTCTGTCACGGCTGCAACACCAACCGTAATCTTTCGTTTCATTATGAATCTCCACGAGATGGCAGCCTGTACATCCCATGCTCCTGTTTTCATGGAGCTCTATTAAGCCTAGTCATCACAGACAGGATAGGTGGACACTTGCAGATTAAGTCTTTTATTTAAATGCTGGGCACCAAAACACAGCTGTTTGGATACCTGCAGGCTACCTGGAGGTTGTCCAGATCCTCACACTGATTGGGGTTAGTACAGATTGGGTTAGCAGGATCCATAGCTCTTGTTGCAGACTCTCCCCCACCTGACTGTTTCTTATGTGCCTTCCATAGCATCATCCAATTTAGTGCTGGGAAGCTTTTGGCTCAAAAAACCCTAAGGATTTACTAAAATTGGATTGGAATTGATTACTAATTTTGGTATGCCTCAGAAATCAAGGAACCTTTTAAAAGGAACAGAATTCTTCCAGTTTTTTCCCTTCCACTTCCAGCTCCTGTTGGCGGAGATCCTGATTTTAAAATAGGTTACTTAGGAGGCAAAAATAGTATGCAGGTTCCATTTATACATGCATGTGGGGCACATATTGTTTTTTTCAAGGGTATCCCTGGACATTTTACATGCCAGACAAACCTGAGTGATGCTTTTTCTGGGGCCCTTTCTTCCATTTTTTGAACAGCTGTTTGTACTTTCTTCCTCTGTCCATATATTATTTTTTAAACCATGCCCACACATGTGTTGTTAAAAAAACTGAACATGGTAGAAGGGGCAATTGTGCTTATGGGTGGTAGGAACTCCAGCGACACAATCCATTCTTTCTACCACAGCTGGGGGCTGCCAGAACAAACAAGATTGGGTCTGGTTGCTTCCCAGTGTGAACCATGCTTCCATCTTCACAATCCAGTCACTTAAGATGGAGGAGTCCAGAATCAAGTTTCTTGAAATAGGATGAAAGTTGTCCTCTTTCACTTAGGATTCCAAGATGTTCATGTAGGTTGGAGGTGCAAATGTGTTCCTTGTCTTCCATAAGGTGAATTTGATTTTGTAGAGTATCCAACAAGTATGGTCTATCTGGAGGTATCTGTTCAGCAAAACCACTTGATGCCTGTCAAAAGTGCTCTGTGCTGGCTGAAAAATGGGGAACAGAATGAAATATAACCATCTCTTAGACTTTTGTACTTATCCATAGGAGGCTATGTAGTTCTGTTGATAGGACAACTGATTTCATGTGATCCTCATGATTTGTGGCTGTTAGATTAATGTGTGTTATGTAATAATTCATATTTATACCCAGAAAATGTGGTTTCCTCCAGTGCAGAAGTTTTTTTAGTTACTCAGACCTTCACATTTGATCAATGTCAGACACACCGGGGAAGACATAAGGAACACAGAGAAAAATATTGCTTTGAAAAGTTCCCTAGTATGATAGAATTCTTTGAGGTGTATCTGTTAGTCCTATTTAAAGGGATCTGCAATAAAATCAAAATAAATGTCAAGTGGAATCAAATGTAGATAAACCTGTGGCCTTTCCATTGTTGTCTCTGAGCTATGTTGGCTGATACCAGGAGGAGGATTAAATGCATAACAATTTTATCTTAGTGGGACCGGTATTGAACTTGCAATGATTTAAGTGCAATTGAAGGCTTTAGGGGACCCATTGGTGGAGACTGAGAATGCTTTATATACAGTTTATCAAATAGAAGGAAGGATGTTTTGTACATAAAAGGAGCTTTTCTCAGGACTGCCGTGAGCTGCTTCTATAAGCTGCTGAATGCCAGTTATGGCTCTTGGCCATTTCAGAGAATTTATTTATCTAAACTGAAAAAAATGGACATTAAATATAAGCTGCCTTTGTCTTTCACTCTGGTCCTATGGTACAGCTCTGCTGGTGCTGGTATTCTCCCATGGCATCACTGGGAACCATTCCTCCAAAAAACAATATGGGAAAGTTGTATTTACTCTGACTTCCTATTGCTCAGACCTAATTAATTTTTTGCAGGTCCAGCGCCATCTTTCAAAACTCTTTGACAATATGGCCAAAATGAAATTCCAGGTGGATTCTGATCAACATCCAACCAAGCTGACCTTAGGGATGTATAGCAAAGAGGACGAGTATGTTAGTTTCAGTGAACCATGTGACTGCAGTGGCCAGGTAGGGTAATGTCACAAATCCAAATGAGAACTACAGCTGTGTTTTTAAAAATCTCTGCTTCATGGGAATGTTTCATTGGGACAGTGGTAGATGTAAGTGGCAAACACAACTAACAGAACGTCTGGCTCTGATATGTCCTACTGTATGATCACAAGGTTAAAGCAAAAATAAGAATACCAACTGTCTTAGGTTTCTTCCATGTGGGAATGATTCCCCTTTTGCTGTCACTACTTTTGCATCAGTAATGGAGCCTCTGCACAGAGATTGTCTCCATGCTTTCCCCTTGTGGCTACCATTCCCCCTCCCCCCTAAGGGCATTCTGCTACAGTAATATGCCTACTACCAACAAGAACAGGAAAAAGTCTGGTAGTGGGAGGAGGTTGGAATGGTGGGTACAGTGGGAAATGGGGAGATTTTGGTAATGGGTAAGGGCAAGAAGGTGCACAAATCTGCACCTTCCCATCTCCATGAATCCCAAACCTGCTTTGAGCACGATCTTCCTTGGAAGATTGTACCAATGTAGGATTTGGAAATTACACAGCATAATGGGGGAAGACCTAGAAGATGAGTGACTGCATGATGATGTCATGTGGAAGAAAAAAAAGAGAGCTCTATGTGAAAGCTCTTCCCCATACATATGTAGTCTTTTGTGCAGCAGTTGACTGATGTTAGTAGAAGATTTAGAACCAAGCTACACCATCAGCATTCTCATTTGATGGCTGCTTGTCAAACCAAAGCTTTTTCATGACTGGCATGAAGACAGCTTGATGGCATACACATGTGTTTGTCTCTTTCCCTTCCCTCTTCCTATCACATGCAAAATGCAGTCAAAAGATTGGCAGTTTGGTAAGCCTCCAATCAAGCTCCAGTTTTCTGTTGCATCTGAATACAGGCACTCAAGCTATTGGAGCCCTCACAAACTGGATGTGACGCCCTCCTTAATGGGAGACTGTTTTTCCTTTAAAACACACTCTGTTCACATAAACTTAGTAGATTACTGCTGCCCCCAGGAATTAAAAATTCTAAATCTCTCTATTATGGTAGAATGATCCTATGTCTGGGTACTTCAGAGGATGATGTGGCCCTGAGGAAGGACTGTTCTGACTGCTGGGATAAGTTTAAACAAATAATGATTTATATATAAAAGAACAAAACAGGTCTCTGAGTATTTTTGAACTGTTGTGGAAGAAAGAAACATATATATAACTGATAAAGCTTTGCATCACACACTGTCTCTCAAAACACCAAAACTCAACTCTGACAGCCTTAGCCACAGAGGCTAAACTCTGCCTCTCTTAGCCACACAGGCTAAACTCTGCCTCTCTTAGCCACACAGGCTGAACTGATTGTTTTAGCCACACAGGCTAAACAGTTTGTCTTAGCCGCACAGGATAGACTCAAACTGCTTCTTCTGCCATACAGGCTAAACTCCAAAACTCTCCACACTCGTCTCTCCAAAAACACAGAATCACCTCAGAGACACCCCTCCTCCCACACTCTCAGTCATCAGCCAGTCACATCACACTCATCTCCCTCTATCACTCTCCTTACATTACTGCAGTCAAACTAAACATTTAAAGAAACACACACATCAAAACATGAAATCATTACACTGAGATTCTAGACCTCCATTCAATCCCAGTTTAGAATTCTAGATCTTCTTCGTGGTCTCTGTGCATCACACCGTTGGGATATAGTGCACCTGCGCTGATCCCGATTGGTAACTGTTATGTATTGTGTTATATGGATAGCCTGAATTGTGGAATGAGCCTGAGCTTCAGTCACAAGCTCCATAGACTCTCAGGATCCTGAAATCAACAGCCTGATTGGCTGCCGTTGTGCAATGGACCAATCAGGGAAGACTATGACTTTTGGCAGGAACAAACCCTATTGGTCCTAAGCACTCACTTATGATTGGACCTTACTGTTTTGGGGGTGTGGTTTAGCCAGTTCCAAACTGTATAAAGTTGGGGTTGTTCTGTGTGTTCTGTGTTGTTACGTGTTCTGTTCTAATAAACTGAAATCACTGATTAAAGAAAGAGGTGCCTGATCTTGAGTTACACCAGTAACATAGAAAGCAGAAAGGATTTTTTGTGCCCAACCCCTGTATCATGAGCAGGGGCTCCACTGTGTATGCCCACATGGGAGGACACGAGGATCCCACCAGTTTTCTTCTGACTGCCACGCTGTTCGGACTTCTCTCCTCACTTTGGTTGGTAACTGCCTTTTCGTTCTAAAAACCTTCTCTTGGACAATTCTCTTTGGACCTGAAATGGACTGTTATGTACATGGACCGCCACCAGGGGTCTGCGGAAAAGCCAGAGCTTGGATCCTAGAACAATAGAAACTTCGGATCCTGGATCCCCCAGCCCCAACCAATAGCCACCTTGGCGGGACATTCAAACCCTCCAATGGGAGTGGGGGGGTTGCTGGTGGATATGTATATAGTTGGCCCTGTTGGCCGTTTGAGTTAGTCTTTGTTATGTGAAGTACAATAAACGTGTGCTACAGTATGTCGTCGTCCGAGTCCTCCATGCGGCAAACCCAGTACTTTTCATGGACAACAACATTTTTCTGGACAGTTAGTGACTTTACAGTGGGCCACAGCCTTGGCCCCCTTCTCGCCACCTTCCCCCCCTAGACTGTACCCAGGCCATTCCACTCTAGCCTATGGCCAAACATTGGGTTTTTTTCAAACGGTGCCTGAAGTGTGGTAGAAAAATCACACCGCCTGGCAGACAGTTTCTCTGCCTACTCTGCCTTGGGGAAGCCCACCACGTGGAGTCCTGTGTACACTGTTCTAAATTCCCTAAACAAACAAGAAAAAATTGAGCAGCCAGACTCCTTGAATTGGCTCTCTCACCTGTGATGGCATCATCACATGAGACCTCCAGCCACGCTTCGATGTCAACCCCCGCTTCAACATTGCCAATGGCTATGTCACCGATATTGACTCCTTCCGATGCCGATCGACCAGTGTCAAAATACTTGGTCCCAGCCACTGAATTGGACAACCCTACTTCTGCCAAGAAATGCAGGAAGGATAAGGGGCATAAGCAAGACAAGCTAAAGAAACACAAGGAGAAACCCAAGAGCTCTCCATTCAGGGCTAACCCGACACCACACCATGTGTCAGAGCCTCCTCCAGCCCCCCCCTCAAACTGCGCAATTCTCTTATTCAGAGCCAGTCCCTCATGAGAGTGGCATTGCCTCTGGCTCAACAGATACGGTTCTCCGATTCTGACCATGAGATGGACTTAACTCAAAAATCCTATTCCTCCAGCGCTGAAAGCATCCACACTGAAAACAGGGATCGGAATACTGGATCCTTTCATCCTACCTCTCCACACATTTCCCACGATCGCTCTTTCGACAATTGGTATCAATCAATGAGTTTTCAGCCTCCTCCACCACCTCCTATCCCAGGGGATCAGAGACATTGGCTGTACCTGTGTGGAGCCTACCTACTTTTTTCTACCATTCCCTGGCTTTCGGGTTGCATGCCGATGGATTGGGTTCGACAGTCCACCTCTTCCTGCCTGTCTCGCTACCGGGATCCTACTCTGAGACCAGAAACAACCCTGTCGCGACTACCACCCCTGATGGATCGGCCTCACAAGCATATGGAGAAAACCAAAACCTCACCTTTGGTACTGATACCACTGATACTGAGAGCCCTGACATCGGCACACTTTTCGGATCCTTCTGACTCTGGAGAATCATTCAATGATTCCGCTCATGACTCAGGGGATGAAAGATCAGATTACCGTAACTCCAATTCTGATCCATTCCCGACACCTAAAGTGACAGGCGATCTTCCTATTTCTCCATCAGGAGACCTGAAATCCTACGGAGGCTTCATCAAACATATGGCTCACACACTAAACCTATCCACAGTGTAACCTTTCCCCACTGTTACGAATACAATTTTTGACATGGTGGAAACTCTGACATGCATCCTAAGAACATTGTGGTAGCCATACCAACACTGGTCCCCGATGCTTCTACATGTCTCCAGGGATTTCTTCCACCACTTCCCAATGGCGACAGATCTCCTGCTCTCCCAAGTGGGCTTGGTACTGTACCACAATGTCCCACACCTGAAACTTACAGCATGGAGAATCTTCTGATGGATCTGCAGCAAAGGATAGATCACATTATGCTGAATTGCAGAAAACCCTCCACCCGCAAATCCTATGACTTATAAATGGAAGAGGTTTTTTGCGCTATCCTGACTTCACTAATCTGCCTGTACCTCTGTTAGATCTTTTGGCTATCTTTGAGCTCTCTTTGGTAGACTTAGGTCTAAGTCACTCATCACTCTCTGTGTACTTGGCAGCTATTTCTGTCCATCACACTCCTATTGATGGGCATTTGATATTCACTCACCCCCCACACAGAGAAATTCCTTAAGGGGCTCCTTTGTCTCTTCCCATTAGTTTGTCATTCCACACCGGCTTGGGATCTCCCACTGGTTTTGACCAGGCTCTCGGGAAGGCTGTTCAAACTGCAGCTTCTGTTGTGGAAAACTACCTTTCTAGTTGCTATTACCTCTGCTAGAAGGGTGGGTGAACTCATGGCGTTACACTGTGATCCTC
This sequence comes from Gekko japonicus, assembly GCF_001447785.1. Lineage (NCBI taxonomy): Eukaryota > Metazoa > Chordata > Lepidosauria > Squamata > Gekkonidae > Gekko > Gekko japonicus. The sequence continues at coordinate 138,864 of NW_015176553.1, read as the reverse complement.
TCTACCAGACATTTCACCAGGATGGTGTCTCTCTAGCTCTGGACATCACCCTTCCCAAGGTGGTTTCAGAGTTCCACCTCCAAGCAGACATTGCTGTACCTGTTCTTTTTCCTTGTCCTTGGGATGATTCAGAGTGTCATCTTTGTTCTCTTGACGTAAACAGAGCTCTACTCTTCTATCTACACAGAACTTGGGACTTTAGTAAAACCCCAACTCTTTTGTGTCCTATGCCACAAAAGGACCTAAAATCGCTTCACAAAGATTATCCAGATGGATAGTAGAGACTATCAAGCTCTATTACATGCTAGCTAAAAAGCCACTTCCTGGACCTGTGCGTGCTTATTCTACATGAGCTCTGGACACTTCCCTGCGAGAGATCTGCTATGCTGCCACATAGGCTACATCTCACACCTTTGTGGAACACTATGCCCTGGACCTTCTTCTCCATCAACAAACTTCGTTGGGATGCTCCATGTTGCAGTCGGTGTGTGGTTGAGTCCCTTCCAGCACCCTCCTCCAGGTAGGCCTGTGCTTGTTATTTGCCCAACGATGTGATGGACAGAGACCACGAAGAAGGTAGGTTGCTTACCTGTAACTGGTGATCTTCGTGTAGTCATTTGTGCATTCACGCCACCCACACTCCTTCCCCTCTGCTGTTGGTCCTCTTCCTTTCTTGAGGCTTTTTGCAGTGGTCAGAAGGAACTGGTGGGGTCTTCTTGCCCTCCTCTGTGGGCATGCATGGTAGAGCCCCTGCACATGACATAGGGGTTGTTTGCCCAGGTGCCCTCATTTGAACATCATGGTATACTGGAGTTTGATTCACTTTGTGTCAGATCACAGAAGGGGTCAGGAAGGTCTGAGGAGAGAGCATGGCACTAAACCATGTTTGTGTCCATCATATCCAAATATCTGTTTGTCTTGGTTTCTGAATGTGACTGATACAACTCTTATTGGATTGCACCTTTTCACACTAAAGATAGGCTAAAGGCGGTGGATTGAGTATTTGAAAAGTCCCTTGTGTAAAAAAACACACAATTCAGTCCATAGAACAAAATGAAACCAGAGAGATAAGGCTGCAGTCCTATGTATACCTCTGAATACACAAGTATGGGGTTGTGCTCTAAACCCTAGAATCACTTCTTAACAGCCCCTTTCCCCAAGGTTATGGTATATATGTGCAGTTGCTCCTCTGACAGCAAATGAGGGACAGCCGCAACTGGACCAATCTCATTGATTACTACCTGGATACTGTTTTAGTTGCCATAAGCAGCAAAATTCTATTGTAGTTTCATGGAGGCAGGAGGAACCATTGTTTGATGGTAAATTTCTGGATTCTTTTTCTCCTACAGGTGGAGAGCTGGCTGAATCAGGTGCTGCACCATATGAGGGCCACTGTGAGGCATGAAATGACAGAAGCAGTGATGGCTTATGAGGAAAAGGCAAGGGAGCAGTGGCTTTTTGACTACCCTGCACAGGTATGTCCTGAAATAAGCACCCTATTTCTTCTGCTGATGATGATCTGCTGGGTGTTGGGTGGGATGGTGGTCATACTGGTGTAGCAGGAGGCAGGATTTAGGAAGGCGCAGAGAAACATCCAGACAACGGGTGAGAAAGGAAAAGTGCTTTATTGACGTCAGGCCCAGCTGCGAGGAGTGCTCAAAAAGGGCTGGGCCCCGGACACAGAAAGAACAATAGTTTTATACAGTTCAATTACGCACACACCTCCTTATCTTGGTCAGCCCAGGGTATTTTGCTACTTCTGCTGAGCTGCATGCACACTGGGATTTTCCACCCCGTCTCTAACTGCTGTCGCTCCCCCTGCCACTTTGCTGGGAGACGCGCTGAGAGTCAGAGAGCGTCTCCTCCTCCCTGCTTCACTGGTAGTAGTGGGAGAGAATCCTGATTATCTTCCTGTCCTGAGCAGCTGCCACCTCTGTTACACTTGGTCAGACTTCCAGTGAACAACCAACAGCCATCGTTCTCTGAATATACGAGGCTGCTTTCTAAGAAGTGGTGATTGTGTGTCATGGCTTTCTGTGGTAGATACCGTCAGTTACTTGCTTGATGTTGGTCTGCAGTTCAGAAAGTGAGTACAGCCCAGTGGATGGCTGTGAATGTTAGCCGAATTGCTTTATTTACAGCAATTGCCAATTTATAAATGGGTTCTTGCCAATTTATACCAAGGTCCTGATCCCACCAAGGGTTACCAGTAAAGGATTCAAGGCTGTTGTAGTTAAAATAGATGTCTTTTACTTAAAAATATGTCTCATACAAACAATACTGATGCACTCACACATTCAATCAAGTTCCTAAGAATTACAGTATGAAATAAGCACAGTTGCATTAGCAGGTAGGAATGATGACGGGTGATACTTATCTGTCCTGAAGCGTGGTTGTTCCAATGAAGAATGGATGGGAAGAAATGGAAACAAAGGGAATCCACACACGACCAGAACCAGCTGGAACGCATGGGCAGTAGAGGCAAGGGTTGGGGGATAGCAAGTGGGACTCAAGAGGGGTAAAAGCAGACAGGGGTCGTCTTGGGGGGAGTGCTAGCTAGGAGGAGTCAGGTGACTGGTTCTCTTCTTTTATAGGGGATCCAAGAGGTGGGTGGTAACCGTGCCAGCCTCTTGACCCACCTACCTGTTAGTCCGTCTTAAAAACAATCCTATTGGTTGCAGGTAGGGAGGGAGGTTACCTAGGAGGGGTGGCCAATATTGTAACCTAAAACCTTACTCGAAGTATGGCATCTGGACAGCTGTGAAATCCAGGCGTCAGGATGCTTCATTGTCATGTTGATGAAGTTGGCCAGCTCCATTGATAACCAGATGTCCATCTGGCAGGAAAAGCCAGCTCAGGAACAAAGCAGTTGATGGGTGGTACGTGACCACAAGCAGCTTTGCCATGGGGGCTGTTTCTTCCTAGAGTTGTTGTTTCATTGCTCACAATAATGGAGGTTTGTGCTTCTTCACCAGGCTGGGCAACTGTGTAGCTGAAACCTTATTTCCATGTAAGGTATGTGCAGGCACCCTCTATGTGTGGCATCACAACAGGTGACCTAAAGTGTACAGCTCTCTGAGCCTATGTGTGTGTGCACAGTCCATGTGTAGCAATAAGTAGTTCATAAAACAAATATCAAACTTGTTCTCTAACATGAAGCAGAGTCCTTATTGTGATGTTCCTTTTTGCTTGCAGGTCAGGATGCTCACTCAGGTTCCTGCTTGTAGGTTCCCACAGCAGAGATGGATGTGTTCAAAACAACATCCATTTATTAGCAAGGAGATACAAAGGTGGGAGCAACTGGTTTTAGAACAAGGGAGCACATGCAGGCTACAGTTCAAACTTATAAACAAAATTAATGAGCAAGGACTCCACCCCTTGAGACTAACCAACAAACACAAAGATCAGAGGGGGGAAACAGAGACTTTTACGTTATAATGAATACAATGAGTACAATGAATGCAGCATACTTAATGATCTTCTGGAAAATGTAACTTCTGTTATCTGAACAGAATATTAGTACCTCAGTTTCATGATAGACGTTCTTTAACCTTGCTGTGGGGGTAACTCCTGTGTTAGAATGTGTATCTTGGAGCTTGGCATATGGAGAGAAGAAATTCAGAACCATGCATTAGAATGATGGAAGCCCAGCAGTAAAGTTTTAGCAAAGCTTCTCAGTTCGTGTCCTTACAAATATTGGCTGCATTTTAATAGATCTTGAACCAAATCAGTGCTGTGAGAATCAGGTTGCTGGTGCGTAAAGATTATCAGATGGTTTTACAGCTCAGAGGGTTTTTGTTTTGTTTTAATTTATTAGAGGCTTTGAAGAATGGCTTTTTAAAAATATGAAAGTTAACTTTGATTTAAACTGAATATTGGGGGAAAGCCGACAGGAGATGAAAAGTCTCTGGTTCGGGTTGGCTCATCTCAGAGAGATGAGGGGGTACCTGTTGCTTTTCTACAGGGAGGTGGATTGAAATTGTCCACTGAGACCATGGCTAGTGACATGGACTGCCTGAAAAGGTCTTAAGATAGCAAGAGGAAGGTGGCAGGCTTAACTTGTATGGGAAATTATAGCTGTTTCTATTCAAATGCTAGAAGTGTCCGAGGTAAAATCGGGGAGTTGGAGTGCTTGGTGTTGGAGGGAAAAATAGACATTGTGGGTATTTCAGAAACTTGGTGGGATGAGGAAAATCAGTGGGATACAGTGATTCCCGGTTATATATTATATCGGAAGGATAGGGGGGAAGGGCTGGAGGTGGGGTGGCTCTGTATGTCAAAGAGGGTATAAAGTCCAGAAAGATTGAGAGGCTAAGATAATTGGATTTGCTTCTGGAAATTCTGTGGGTTGAAATAGGGGGCCCAAAAGGAAACTTAACACTGGGAGTTTGTTATCGCCCACCAGATCAAAAGATAGAGGAGGATTATAAAATGATGAATGAATTAAAGATAGCAGCTAGAAAAAAAACTGTGTTGTAATAGGTGATTTTAACGACCCACACATTGATTGGGTCAATATGTGTTCTAGTCAAGAAAAAGAGATTGAGTTTCTGGTCTCGAGATTGCAAGAGGAAGGTGGCAGGCTTAACCAGTATGGGAAATTACAGCTGTTTCTATACAAATGCTCGAAGTGTCCGAGGTAAAATCGGGGAGTTGGAGTGCTTGGTGTCAGAGGGAAAAATAGACATTGTGGGTATTTCAGAAACTTGGTGGGATGAGGAAAATCAGTGGGATACGGTGATTCCCGGTTATATATTATATCGGAAGGATAGGGGGGGAAGGGTTGGAGGTGGGGTGGCTCTGTATGTCAGAGAGGGTATAAAGTCCAGAAAGATCGAGAGGCTAAGAGAATTGGATTCGCTTCTTGAAGTTCTGTGGGTTGAAATAGGGGGGCCAAAAGGAAACTTAACACTGGGAGTTTGTTATCGCCCACCGGATCAAAAGATAGAGGAGGATTATAAAATGATGAATGAATTAAAGATAGCAGCTAGACAAAAACACTGTGTCGTAATAGGTGATTTTAACTACCCACACATTGATTGGGTCAATATGTGTTCTAGTCGAGAGAAAGAGATTGAGTTTCTAGACACTCTAAATGACTGTGCTATGGAGCAGATGGTCATGGAACCTACCAGGGGAGAGGCGATCCTTGATTTGGTCCTAAGTAACACTCAAGACCTGGTGAGAGATGTAAAAGTGATTGCACCGCTTGGGAACAGTGATCATAATGTTGTTGAGTTCAACATTTGTACAAATAGGGAATTGGCCAAAAAGACTCACACAACCACTTTTAACTTTAAAAGGGGTAATTTTTCTGATATGAGGGGACATGTGGGGAGGAAACTGAAGGGAAAAGTAGAAAGGGTCAAAACCATTGGGGAAGCTTGGAAACTGTTTAAAACTACAATTCTAGAAGCTCAAATAAAATATATTCCGCAGGTTAGGAAAGGCACAAACAGGTATAAGAAAAAGCCTACATGGTTAACAAACAAAGTAATGGAAGCTGTAAAAGGTAAAAAGGATTCCTTTAAGCGGTGGAAAGCTAGTCACAGTGAGGCTGATAAAACAGAACACAGGCTATGGCAAATAAAATGCAAGTCTGTGGTCAGGCATGCAAAAAGGGAATATGAGGAGCATATAGCAAAAAATGTAAAGACCAACAATAAAACTTTCTTCAAATACATTAGAAGCAGGAAACCAGCCAGGGAGGCAGTGGGGCCCTTGGATGACCAAGGGGTAAAAGGAGTACTGAAGGATGATAGGGAAATGGCTGAGAAGCTAAATGCATTTTTTGCCTCCGTCTTCACTGTGGAAGATGAGAGGTGCTTGCCCACTCCAGAGCCGCTGAGTTCGGGAGGGGTGTTGAAAGACCTGAGTCAGATTGAGGTGACGAGAGAGGAGGTCCTAAAACTGATAGACAACTTAAAAACTGATAAATCACCAGGCCCAGATGGCATATATCCGAGAGTTCTGAAAGAACTCAATTGTGAACTTGTGGATCTCCTGACAAAAATATGTAATCTTTCCTTCAAATCTGCCTCCATTCCTGAGGACTGGAAGGTAGCTAATGTCACTCCCATCTTTAAAAAGGGTTCCAGAGGAGATCTGGGAAATTACAGGCCAGTCAGTCTGACGTCGATACTGGGTAAATTGGTGGAAACCAATGGAGGCAGATTTTAAGGAAAGATTACATATTTTTGTAAGGAGATCCACAAGTTCACATTTGAGTTCTTTTAGAACTCTCGGATGTATGCCATCTGGGCCTGGTGATTTATCCCTTTTTTTCCTAACTAACCTGTTGTCTAACTAATCTGTTATCTTGTCTAACTAACCTGTTAGTGTTCTTTGAGGGGTGAACAAACATGTGGACAAAGGGGACCGAATAGATATTGTTTACCTTGGCTTCCAGAAAGCTTTTGATAAAGTTCCTCATCAAAGGCTCCTAAGTAAGCTCAAAAATCATGGGATAAAAGGACAAGTCCTTTTGTGGATCAAAAACTGGCTAATTAATAGAAATCACTCTCCACACACACTATCTTGGAAGAAAGTTTTATTAGAAGATATGAGATGTGCAGGGATTGAACTCTTTGTCAGGAGTGGGGTGCCAGGGCGGGAAAGGTGCATATAGTTACAATCACACATTCCATTCATACACATCAGCAGTACTATACAGACCCTGAAAGATATACGGTCCACAACTAGCTAATTAAAGACTTTTCTCCAAGGACAACTTCCTGTGTGAAAGAAGTCTCTTGGGGCGGCATAGAAGATTTACTGAAGCTAACATCCCTACTCCTACAGACACTCACTCCCCCCCCCAGGAGTGTGGTGGCAGGCAAGGGTAAGCGATACATGCTGCAGAATAACACAGTATGAAGGGAGCAGAAAAGGTTATGCCAATAAGCAGGGAGGACATACAACAGGCACAGTAATCATTAAGGCAACAATACAACAAGTACAGTTGGTCAAACAACCCGAGCCTGACAACCCCATTGGGGTTCAATTACACAAGTTGTTTGGGTTTTGAGTATAATAAAATTTGGATATTTTCTGGAATTAAAATCCACTCCTCAGTATTAATCTTACTTCCAAAGAGGCTGCTTCCAACTTGCTTTTACAGCAAGGAATTCGGCATCTCCTCCAAAAGGGAGCTGTGCAGATTGTTCCCCACTTAAAAGAGCATAAAAGGTTTTTATTCCAACTATTTTTTGATAGCTAAAAAGGGAGGTCATTTAAGGCCTATCAATAAATATTTGAATATCTTCAAGTTTTGTATGCTAACCCTAGAGGATATCTTCACCTTTATTGACAGAGGATGCTGGTTTGCAGTTCTAGATATTTGTTTTTGGTGAGTGTTGTTTGTTTGTATGCCTGGAAGTCATGATTGACTTCTGGTGACCCCTAGTAGGGCTTGGACATTTCAGAGAGGTGGCTTACTATTGCCTGCCTCTGCATCCTAGCCCTGGTATTCCTTGGAGGTCTCCCTTCTAAGTACTTGTGTCAGCTTTGCTTAGCTTCTGAGATCTGATGAGATCAGGCTTTCCTGGACTCAGCCCTATAGTTAGACCTTTTTGTGGGGGGCCAAGAGGGGGAAAAGAGGTTTATTAAAAATTAAAAACTAAAATTGCGATGGGGACAAAGAGGACCAAACTGGATGATTCAGAAGAGGATTTCCGACCCAGACAGACCACGGGAAACAGGAAAGCAAGGAGCTCTGCTGCTGATCATGGGAAATAGGAAGCAAGGAGTTCTGATGATGATGCACAGCTGCCAGCTACTCCGGAAATGCACCGCTGACGAGAATGGTGCATTTCCGGAAGGAAGGTACAAGGAGGAGGAGTTGCTCTGCTGAGGCTGTGTGGCAGCCACTGCTGACTTATTCAAGGAGGTGGAAACCATGCTTTGGCCAGTGCGGCATGGCAGAAAAATGCATGGCAGGGCAGGCTCTAAGATTCGGGCGCGTTGTGAATTTGGGAGATGGTGTCATCCCGCGGGCCTTGTACAAGCCATGACCCTGCCTGGGCTATCCAGGTCAGGGCTTGCAGTCCTAGATTTAAAAGATGCTTATTTCCACATTGCCCTGCCTTGGCAGGGAGGGCGGGATAAAAATCAAATAAATAAATAAATAAATAAATAAATTGCCATTCATGAAACTTGCAGGAAGTTCTTGAGATTTAAATGTGCAGGTCAATCTTATCACTACACAGTGTTACCATTTGACTTAGCCACAGCTCCAAGGGTCTTTATGAAATGCTTTTCAGCTATTGTAGTGTATTTGTGCTTAAATAGCTGTTAGATTTATTCTTTCTTGGATGACTGGTTTCTCATTGGGGAGTCAAGTTCACAACTCGCATCACATATATCTTTGACAATAAACAACTTGTTGGGGGTCCTAATAAATTTTCCAAAATCCATTCTAGTCCCTACTGTGGAGTTCATCGGAGCGAGACTAAATTCTGTCTCACATAAAGTGTATCTCCCAGTGAGTAGAGCTAGAGCAATACAAAAATGTGTGACAAAAATGTCTCACTCAGGATTTCAAAAAGTGTTTCACATTCAGAAGCTTTTAAGCCTCATGGCTTCAACCACAGCTATGATCTGTCATGTCAGACTTAGCATGCATCTCCTGCAGAACTGGTCTCTAAGAAATTTCAGAATGGGAATAGACCTCCAGTGGCAGAAACTATACCCAGATGGATCATTAGATCCCTGTCTTGGTGATCACTAGATTTGAACCTATTAAAAGGGGTATTCCTAGCAATTCCCTCCCCCAATCTCCATCTGTTTACTGATGCTTCTTTAAAAGAGTGGGGAGTTCACTGTGGTTAAATCTGTATTAATGGTCACTGGAGTCCAGCTGAGTCAAGACACCATATTAATGTTTTAGAGCTTAGAGCCATTAGATATGCCTTTGTGGGCCGGTTTAGAAGTTTCCTCAATTGACAGAAGGTTTCCCGTTTTTGTTGCAGGCTCTTCATGATAACACTCATTTGCAGGTTAGGTTTAACAGGAAAGGAAACTTATCAGACCCTATTAACACCTATAGGGGAGTTAGGCAGGGTTGCATACTAGCAACCCTGTTTAATCTATATATTAATGATATAGTAAGTTACTTGGACTCCCCCAGTTTACATCCACCAAAACTTCAACAACAGCATATGTCTATCTTACTGTATGCCGACGATGCTGTCATCTTAGCTAGAACACCAGTTGGCCTTAGAAGAGGCTTCAGTAAGTTTGCAGACTTTTGTAATAATAAGGAACTAACAATAAATTTTCAAAAAACCAAGGTTATGGCCTTTTGGACCAGACAAAAGAAGAAAACCTGGTCTGTAAATGGGCACTCATTAGAGCATGTTTCTTGCTTTAAATACTTAGGTATGGTCCTTCAATCAAATGGGGCTAAATCAGCCCTAAAACAGAGAATGATGGACATGGAGAGACAGTCAGATCTTGGTAGATGTCCTAAGATTCTGTCAAATATCGCTTGCAACCCATGTCCTATTTATTGCAGCTTGATTCTCACAAGTTTAGGAAAGCCTTCACATTAGCCAGATGTGAGGCTTTCCCCTCCACGATGCTTGAGGGCAGATCCAAAAGGATCCCTACTGAATATAGACTTTGTCGATGCGGCTCAGGAGAGATAGAAACTGTTGAGCACATGATGCTCAGATGTAACTGGTATAACAAGGTCCGTGACAAATATATTACTCCTCTTATAACAGATATGGTGGGACGATCAGGTGCTGAGCAGTGTAACTGATTATTAATTTATGGGAACCGGACAGTTACCAAAACTGTGGTAAAACTTTGAGTAGCAAGCTACTGCATCCGAAATACATGATCAAATATATAATAATAGTTGCCTAATAGTCTCTGTTTTATGTTCTTCCTTTATTTTATTACGCTCAACTGTATTTTTATAGAGTTTTATTTTACTGTCCTAAATTCAGTTATATGAATGTTATGAATGTTGTATTTAAGCATGTGCGTTCTATGGCTTGTTGCCATAATAAATGCCTGACTGCCTGCCTATGCAGGCCTGTAGCCAGGATTTTTTAAATTGGGGGGCATTTAAATTTCTTAGGGGGCACGGGATTAAATTAAATTAATGGAATACCCGGCTCCTTCCCCGCACTTGCCGCCACTGGATGGGACTTACCAGTAAGTCAGGGGGCCTAGCCCCGAGATGCTCCACTGTAGCTACGGGCCTGTGCCTATGCCTTTGCTTCTCATTCAGACACCATCCACAGAAAGACACTGTTACATCCATAGACAACATAGCAACAAAATACTGCATGAACAAACGAGGGGGAATGGGCTCCCTAAGATTTTGCAAGGAGGCATCACTTCTTTGAAATTGGGCCATTCAGAACAGAACAGAGTTGACAGTCATATATCTTGCAGGGCAAGACAACAGATTAGCAGATCACCTGAGCAGGGACCCACTTTCAACACACGAGTGGTCCATAAACATATAAAATTTGCTCCCAGTTTTCAAAATTTGGGGTCACCCTGAGGTAGACCTGTTTGCTTTGGCAGACAACACAGAATGCCAAGCCTTTTGTTCGAGAGCGGCTGTGGACGGCCACTCCCTGGGAGATGCATTCCATCTACATTTGTGCGACTGAACAACAACAACAATCCTTCAGACTCCTTTACTGGGTGGTATTGAAACCAAAAACAGACAACACAACATGTATCTTAATATCCCCTTTATGGCCCAGAAGGACACAGTCCCCAAATTTGTGGAGCCTGTTCAAGGGCAGAAAAATACCTCTACCCACAACACAAGACTTTCTTGCAGTGGGATCGATCCATTACCACAGTGTAGAGATACTACATCTCCATGCATGGTTCATTTCACCATACACCACTGGCCAGACAGGGTGGCTGAAGTTTTAGTGTTATCACGCAAACCAGCCACATGGAAATCTTATAAAGCTAAATGGCAGTGTTTTACAACATGGGCAAGGGACAGGAGGATTAGGCCAGAATCCTTAGCAGAAATTTTTGAGTATCTCCTTTCCTTGATAGACTCAGGTCTATCCACCTTCTCCAACAAGATTCACCTAGCAGCCATATCAGCCTTCCAAATGGGCTTCCCCCCTACTCTAAGCCTGTGTTTTCAAATACACTAAGAGAAGAAGAGGTTGGATTTATACTCCACCCTTCACTTGGAGTCTCAGAGTGGTTTACAAACTCCTTTCCCTTCCACTCCCCCTCCCCACAACAGACACCCTTTGAGGTAGGTGGGGCTGAGAGCTCTTTTGAGAACTGTTCTTTCAAGAACAGCTCTGACAGAGCTATGGCTTGCCCAAGGTCATCCATGAGCTGCAAGTGGAAGTGTGGGAATCAAACCCGGTTCTCCCAGATTAGAGTCTGCGCACTTAACCACTACACCAAACTGGCTCTCTAAGAGATTCCACAAAGGTTTAATTAACTTGTTGTCAGAAACCCCTGTCTACGAAAGGGGAAGCCACACCAAGACGGGAGGAAAAGGCCAATACCACGACCTTGGGAACAGGAAGGGCCAGGAATATCAGCAGGGCACTTTGGAGACAGCAACGAGAAGGAGAAGAGACCAGACACCGAGAAGAAGAAATTACCAGATCGGCCCAAACAGAGAAGATGCTAATGCTAAAGACGACAAGGGAAACCTGTGGGGCTTTAAGTGGGAGGGTTGGAAGTTAAACGGGAATAAAGATGTCCGAAATCTCATCCAGTGAGGAAGAGGTTAGCCTGAAAGCAAAGACCTAATCAGCTGTGCAGAAACACTGATGGGGAGCTTTCAGGCTGATAAAAGGCGTCACCTTGTTGGAGCGAGTTCTTCCGAGTGACTAGCCGAGTTCTGAGGAGAGAGATAACGGAAGAAGGTTCCCAACTCCACCGCTCCCACTCTAAAGTGAATGGAAAAGAGACGAATGTGACAGTGGTGGCCCGTACAGGGACGCAGGGCTGTTTCCTCTACCCCGCCTACCCCGCCCAGCGGGGTGGATTCCGCCAGCTCAAAAAACTCGGCCAAACGTAGACGCAGGTATGGAAGAAGGCGAGGGGGGCGCCGGGGGAGGGAAAGCCGGTAACCCCTCCCCGGCAACGGCCTTTGATGTAGCCCAATTTACACAATGGATGGCCGAGAGACAAGAACGTATGATGCACGAGTGGGTCAAAGCGC
>NW_015176553.1:123344-123547 GCF_001447785.1 Gekko japonicus | reverse complement strand
TTATCGCATTGTACCAAATTCGCAGCAGCCTACATCGATGATATTATCATCTTCAGCGACACGTGGGAACAACATGTACACCACCTAGAGATGGTCCTACAAGCATTAAAAAAAGCCGGACTCACAGCCAACCCTAAGAAGAGCCTAATAGGGTTTCAAGAAGTGAAATACCTCAGTTTCATAGTAGGAGGTGGCGTGTAGAA
>NW_015176553.1:115542-123272 GCF_001447785.1 Gekko japonicus | reverse complement strand
CGGATGCATCAGCGACAGGTGTGGGAGCAATCCTAGCCCAAAGGATTGACGAGGCCGAGAGACCGGTGTTATTCCTTAGCAGGAAGTTGTCCACGGCGGAAAAGAAGTACTCAACCATAGAGAGAGAGGCACTGGCGGTCAAATGGGCTATAACCTCTCTTCATTATTACTTGCGACAGGTGTGGGAGCAATCCTAGCCCAAAGGATTGACGAGGCCGAGAGACCGGTGTTATTCCTTAGCAGGAAGTTGTCCACGGCGGAAAAGAAGTACTCAACCATAGAGAGAGAGGCACTGGCGGTCAAATGGGCTATAACCTCTCTTCATTATTACTTGAGTCACCACCCATTTACTGTTGTCTCCGATCACGCCCCGTTGCAATGGCTCTATAAGATGCGTGATGTGAACTCACGGATTCAAAGGTGGTATATGTCTCTTTTACCTTTCAGGTTCGACATACGCCATCGGGCAGGTGCCTTACACAGCGATGCCGACTGCCTGTCCCGATTGTTCGAGGATTCGAGCGATGTACAGGACCCCTCGATCGGTCCTCCCGGGGGGGGTATGTCAGGAACCCCTGTCTACGAAAGGGGAAGCCACACCAAGACGGGAGGAAAAGGCCAATACCACCACCTGGGGAACAGGAAGGGCCAGGAATATCAGCAGGACACTGTGGAGACAGCAACGAGAAGGAGAAGAGACCAGACACTGAGAAGAAGAACTTACCAGTTCGGCCCAAACAGAGAAGATGCTAAAGACGCCAAGGGAAACCTGTGGGGCTTTAAGTGGGAGGGTTGGAAGTTAAACAGGAATAAAGATGTCCGAAATCTCATCCAGTGAGGAAGAGGTTAGCCTGAAAGCAAAGACCTAATCAGCTGTGCAGAAACACTGATGAGGAGCTTTCAGGCTGATAAACGGCGTCACCTTGTTGGAGCGAGTTCTTCCGAGTGACTAGCCGAGTTCTGAGGAGAGAGATAACGGACAGAAGGTTCCCAACTCCACCGCTCCCACTCTAAAATGAACGGAAAAGAGACGAATGTGACACTTGTACCCACTGGTCAAACCCCTAGTCCCTCAGTGGAGTTTGTCTCTAGTACTATCTCAATTAATATACAAACCATTTAAGCCCATGGCCTCATGTGATCTTTCTTGATTATCTTATAAAACAGCATTCTTAGTTGCAATTACATCAGCACGCAAGGTGGGCTAGATCAGAGTGCTCAGGTTTGATCCACCATTTGCTAGATTTCACATGGATAAAGTGGTTTTGAGTCCCACTCAACTTCACTCCAAAAGTGGTTTCCCAATTTTATTTGTCTCAAGACATAATTTTACCAGTATTTTCCCCTGAACCTCAGTCCCCAGCAGAACAAGCAATGTACACGTTAGATGTCAGGAGATCATTATTATTTTATTTAGAACATACCTCAACATTCAGGAAAGATAATAATCTCTTTGTTTGCTTTAAAGACCAAAACAAAGGGGAAGCAGTTTTGTCACAAATCCTGTCTAGATGGGTGATGACCTCAATTAGAGCAGGTTCAGAATGCCCATTTCCCCTAAGAGCATGTTCAACAAGGGCTCAAGCTTCTTCAGCGGCCTTTCCTGGAAGTTCATAAAAAGGTGAAATATTGAAGAATAAATATAACAAATAGATGTAGTTCCTTGGTGAAAGATAACTATATGGAACTCATAATGGAAATTAAGGATTTGGAAAGATGGAAAAATCTACAAATATCATTGATGGGAAGAATAGCTACAATAAAAATGAATATATTACCAAGACTGATCTTCTTATTTCAAACAATTCCAGTCCTTCAAAATAAAAAAATATTTTAAAGAACTGGGCACATTGATGATACAATTTATATGGCAAAACAAGAAACCGAGACTAAAACTTAAAGCTTTACAAGATGCAAAAGAAAGAGCTGGATTCACATTACCAGATTGGCTTTTTGTATTACAGAGCAGCATCATTAATGTGGTTAAAAGAATGGATTACACTTGAAAATACTAGATTATTAATGTTAGAGGACCATGAACTTTTACTAGGTTGGCATGCGTTTATATGGTATGGAAGAGTGGATACTCTCAAATATTTTAAGCAACACTTTATTAGGAATTCTCTATTATAGGTTTCACCACTCGAAGCCTTCACAAACCCAAATTTATTTTTAAAAAACGCATTAATAAGATATGAAGATTTGTTGGATAACAAAAATGAACTAAAACCAATAGAAAACATTAAAAACAAGAATCCAACCTAACTTAGTAGGAAAGAGTAGAATGACAATCAAGATATGCCAAGGATAAGCTAACAGGTTTTTATACAAAAATAACAGAAATGGATAAGATATTGATGTATACTGATGAGAAATTAAGAAATCGTATGTATTAATGTTAGAAAATAAAGGATTACTAAAGCAATTTCATATAAAGAAAATATTTATAAAATGTTTTATAGATGGTATATCACTCCAGATAAATTATCAGAGTTTTACCCTAACTTATCAAATCATTGTTGGAAATGTAAAAAAATGTTGATTCTTTCTTTCATATGTGGTGGACGTGTGACAGGGTTAAGAAATATTGGTCTTGGATTCATAAAATTTTACAAAAAATGTTAAAGAGTATGTACCAGAATTGTTCTTATTGAATATATTACCAGAAAATTGTAAAAAGCAAAATTCCTATCTTATTATCCATGTAGTGATAACAGCAAGAATATTGTATGCTAAATATTGGAGAAGAGATGAGGTAACATCTAGAGAAGAAATCATAAATAAATTGAGACTGCAGAAATGGATAAATTAGCTTTAGTGTTGAGAGGACAAACTGAAGCAAGTTTTGAAAATACATGGGCAAGATTTTACAAATGAATTGAAGACTACAATAAATAAAATATATTGACATACAACCAACTTAGAAGGAACAAAAACTTTATTTTTAATTATATGCAAAAGACTTATACAAAAATACAAGTGGAACATAGAAAATAAATAGCTAAATATTGTATGAGATACTTAGACAATTTAATGATGTAACAGTAACCCCCCTTTTTTGGGGAAAAAACTTCTTCAGCAGCCTTTTCATTCAACCTTGACATCAGGGAGATCTGCAGAGCTACAACTTGGTCCTCTCCATTAATGTTCATCAAATATTACTATATTGTAGTAGGAGAGAAGCAGCTGTTGGAAAAGCAGTGTTATGATCTCTCTTTCATTAATCGGCCCACATCCACTGCTGTGGTGAGTGAGCTTGCTAATCTCCCATGTGGGACTGCACAGAGGACACGAAGGTGTAAACATGTTTGCACTTACTTGTAACTGATGTTCATTGAGTGTCTTCTGTGCAGGCACACATCCCTTCCTCCTTCCTTGCTGTGGGCTGTACACCTTCATGATCTCCACAGTGTCAGAAAAAGGACTGAGGGAAGGATGCTTCTTCCACCCCTCATCACGTGATCATTTGGGCAGGAACAGAGCTTGTAGCTCTGCTGTGCTGACGGGAGGGGGAGCACCCAGCTGTAACTTCTAGAAGCTTGTAGAAAACTTATCTGCAGCAGGCCTGCTCTGAAGCAGTCCCATTTGTCCCACTCAGTGAACATCAGTTACAGGTAAGTACAACCATGTTTTATTGCTGACTTTGCAAAAGATGATGAGTTCTTTTTTTAAACTTTCCAAGGTGGCACTGACCAGCACCCAGATTTGGTGGACCACAGAGGTTGGCATTGCCTTTTCCCGTTTGGAGGAAGGCTATGAGAATGCCATGAAAGAGTATTACAAGAAGCAGGTGACCCAGCTGAATACCCTCATCACCATGCTCATAGGACATCTCTCAAAGGGTGACAGGCAGAAAATCATGACCATCTGTACCATTGATGTACATGCTCGAGACGTGGTGGCCAAGATGATTGCTCAAAAGGTTTGTTATATTAAATAAGCAACAGCACCCCCCCCCCGACTGTTTCTCTCACAATAATTGTGGTCTCCTTTGAGAAGAGAGTTTGGAGAAATTGCAGTCCTTGATTATGGGATTGCTTTTAGTGGGAAACTTTTTTCTCTATACCTTTTTTCCTTTTTCCTTGGTGATGTCTTGATTTTTTTTTGCTCTGCTTTTGAAGGTGGACAATGCACAAGTATTCCTTTGGCTGTCACAACTCCGGCACAGGTGGGCAGATGAGGAGAAACACTGTTATGCAAACATTTGTGATGCACAGTTCCTATATTCCTATGAATATCTTGGGAACACACCACGCCTGGTTATCACTCCTCTCACAGACAGGTAGGTGCCCGGAAGGTGGGGAGGAAATTAGCATATGAGGAACTTTTCTTGGTTGATTGTTGCAGAGTCTCTTTTTGCAGGGACATGGCCTTTCTGATGCAGAACTCTCAAAAGCTTGATGGTATTACAGCTTCAGTAGGGAGAGGGTTCCATTCAGATCCCGATGCTTTCTGGCTCAAAGGCATTTTCTGTTAAAGACAGGAGGAAGAGATGTGGCAGGAGGCTACAATGTGCTTAGGATTTTGTAGGGAAGCTGTCATACCACATGTGTTTTGTAGTGATTGTACTGAAGCTATCCCCATTACCCAACATGGGGTGGATTGACTCAATCAAGGAAGCCTTGGCTCTCAGCAAGACCTGAGCACGGCTGTTAGTGATAGGATGTTCTGGAAGTAGTTAATTCATAGGGTCACTGTAGGTCACAAATGACTTCACAGCACTTAAAACATATGCACATCACAATTAGGGAGGTCACCAATGAAACGTCTTCATGATCAACCAAGCTGCTTCCGAAGCCTGTTATGTGCAGCTCATGTCTATGGAAAATGCTTTCTGAAATTTCAAATCTCACCTTCCACAGCATAGAGAGCTGGATAGCTGATGTGGCTGCTGGGGGACTCCTTATGTCTCTCAGAGGCTGTAAATGGAGCAGCCCATGCCCCATCATCATCATCATCCAGTTATATCTCAGCACCCCCTGTTCAGTATGGAATCTCTGTATTATTTTCTGTCCAGCAATTTTGAGGAGACATTGGTGGGCTATCAAAGTCCTTCATGTCATTTAATGTGGTCATTGAGCGTGAATCAGAGTGTCTGCATTTGGCCAATATTTACTTCTCTCTCTTCTCCCTCTCCGTACATGGAAGATGCTATATTACTCTCACTCAGTCTTTGCACTTGACTATGAGTGGGGCTCCTGCAGGGCCAGCTGGAACTGGAAAGACTGAGACCACCAAAGATCTGGGTCGAGCTCTGGGCATCATGGTGTATGTGTTCAACTGTTCAGAGCAAATGGACTACAAGGTAACTGGCTCAGAACCTCTTCAGAATGAATATGTGTCTGGACACATCTAGGCAGAGGAAAATGGTGCTAACTTACCTAAGGTTTAAGACATAGCAAATTGAAATGGGAAGGACTAGAACTCTAAACATACACACAACCAGTGTTCTCTCTAAGATGAGTTAGTGTGAGCTAGCTCACAGTTTTTTAGCCTCTGGCTCACACATTTTTGTCTTAGCTCAGGAAGGATGGCTCCAGGGCAAAGTAATTTATGCAGTAGCCAAATCACTCTCTCACAACTTTAACACCAGTAGCTCACAAAGTAGAATTTTTACTCACAAGACTCCATAGCTTAGAGGAAGCATTGTACACAACTATAATTTTTTTAAATTATATGTCTGAACTCCTACCTAGTTTGTTCAGAAAATGATTTTATGATTGATTTTGATAAATGATCTATTGATTTCTTTCTCAGTCATTTTCTTTTCCATCCCCTTTTGGGGCAGTTTTTCAGCACAAACTGTGTTGAAATGAATGGGCTCTAACTTGCTCTGGGACAGTGTGGGTTACTGCTCATGATAATTAATATTTGTCCTCAGGTCAGATTGATTGTCCTGGACCCTTTTCCTTCCTTGCTCAATATTAGTTAATAGAGTAATTAAAAGTGACTATTGATGTTCTCAAGTTCACTTCTTTGCTTTTAAGAAAGTAGCCCCCAAACCTCTGAAATGTTTTCAGGATTCACAAATGGAATTATGATTTTGTGAGGGAGTTATTTTAAGCACCTGGACCAAGAGATGAAACTGCCTTAGGCTCTTTTGCAACACTGGAGTCAGCACACACTGCTGGAAACCATGTAACCCTCCTGCAGTGCTCCTGTGATTCACTGGTGATCCTATCATGTTGTTTGGAATCACAGCTACCTACTGCACAGTCTAGATGGTTCTTCTTCATAGCATTTTTCAGTCATCTGTTGTGGCTCATAGCTGACCCAGGAAGCCAGACTGCCGGTAGACCAGCACCAGTATTCTCCAAAGAATGTTGCGCATGTATAATGACAGTGAACAAAGTAAATTGGTTTCTTGTTGTCATTTTCATTCTGCCATTGGTCCCTTTGCTCTTTAACTAGTGTCTGCAGTGCTCCTCAGATAGCTTATGAGACTGGAAATGAGTGATGCCTGTTTTACTGAAACAAATTCTGGGGGTAATTGCACTAATCATTTCTTTCCGTTGCAGTCTTGTGGGAACATTTACAAAGGTCTTTCTCAGACTGGTGCTTGGGGCTGTTTTGATGAGTTTAACAGAATCTCTGTTGAGGTTCTATCAGTGGTGGCTGTACAGGTAAGTAACAAGCCCTGTTATAAATTTAATAATTAGGATAGGGGGAGGTACACCTCAGGGATGTGGTCCACTCCACAAAGTATTGTGAGATACTAGTGGAAGAGAGTTACATGGGATTGCTGGTTTTAGTGTTGATTAAGGTTATGTAATTTGGAAATGTAAATGAGCCTTTTGATGAACATAATAATTTTATTTATGTATTTATTTATTCAATTTCTATCCCGCCCTCCCAAAGGTTCAGGGCAGCTCACATGCGGCAAAGCCGAGATATAAAATACAATAAAACATATAATAAAATACAACATTTAAACCACAGTAAAACTTTCCTATAACATGGTGCTGTACCTATATTAATCGTCCAAGATGGGAACAACCATCCAAATTTGGCGGCCAGCTCTCTCAGTAGCCCGGTCTCCCGCTACGCTGTCTCTATACTTCAGCCAGGCCATGCTTTCCCCCCTTTAGTAGGGCAGCCAATGGCACACCACCTCGGTGGTAGGGTAGTGGCGGCGGCGGCTCCTACTCGAACGCCTGGCGGAAGAGCTCTGTCTTGCAGGCCCTGCGGAACTGCATAAGGTCCCACAGGGCCCGGATCTCCTCTGGGAGCTCATTCCACCAGGTAGGAGCCACCACCAAAAATGCCCTGGCCCTAGTAGGGGCAAACTTAATCTCTCGGGGGCCTGGAACTACTAGGAGATGGAGGTTCCCCGATCATAGGGCTCTTGGGGGAACATATGGGAAGAGACGGTCCTTCAGGTAGGCCGCACCCTGGCCATTCAGGGCTTTAAAGGTAAGAACCAGCACTTTGAAGTGAATCCAGTATGCTATTGGCAGCCAGTGCGCGCTTGCAGCCCAGGCCAAATATGGTCTCACCTAGAGAGGCACAACAACAGCCTGGCCGCAGCATTCTGCACTAGCTGCAGCTTCCGGATTTGCGACAGAGGCAGCCCTAAGTAGAGAGCGTTACAGTAGTCAAGCCTTGAGGTGACCGTCGCGTGGATCACAGTGGCCAGGTCTTCACGATCAAGGTAGGGGACCAACTGCCGGGCCAGCCGCAGATGATAAAAGGCCACCTTGGCAGTGGCTGCTACCTGGGCCTCCATTGTC
>NW_015176553.1:94220-114158 GCF_001447785.1 Gekko japonicus | reverse complement strand
AGGAATTGTTTGGTGCATTTACGATGGGGCACCCACCCAGAGCCTCTGGCATTTTCTCACTCTGCTGACATCAAAACCAATTTAAGGCAAAATAAGAGGCTACTGAGAGGGGAGGAAATAAAGTTGCTAGCTTTAGGTATGGAAATTCCTGGAGATTTGAGGAGTGGAGGCCGGAGAGGGGGACCTCAGACAGGTTACAGTGCCATAGACTCCACCCTCCAACCCAGCTATTTGCTCCTGGTGAACTATTGTTGCCAATCTTGGCCCAGCACCCATCACACCATTCTCTTCTACCCCCTGCTGTGCAGCAGACTTTCCCCTAGGGTTGCCAATCTCCAGGTGGGACCTGGAGATCTCCCACTGCTACAATTGATCTCCAGATGACAGAGATCAGTTCCCCTGAAGAAAATGGATGCTTTGGAGGGTAGACCCTATGACATTATACCTGCTGAGTCCTTCCGCCCCCCCCCCAATGCTGCCCTCTACAGAATCCACCCCCCCAAAACTCCAGGTATTTTCCTCCTTAGAGCTGGCAACCCTACTTTCCCCTCAGTGCCTGATGGTAGGCAACTTAGTTTGGTCCAGTCACCTACTTTGGCCTTTGGGAGAAAACATATTGGGGCCAATCCTGTTAGGGTTGCCAACTCCCGATGGGAAATTCCTGGAGATTTGAGGGATGGAGCCTGAAGAGGGTGAGGATTGAGGAGGGGTGGGACCTCAGACAGTTACAATGCCATAGACTCTACCCTCCAAACCACTCAGTCCCTCATGGGAAACCATTGTTGCTAATCTCCAGGTGAGGGCTGGAGACCACTCAAAATTACAATTGCTCTGCAGAAGGGAGGGCTCTTTCAAGGACTGCTCTTGAGAGAGCAACTCTGAAAGAACTTGTGACTGACCCAAGGTCACACCAGCAGCTGCAAGTGGAGAAGTGGGGAATCAAACCCGGGTCTCCCAGAGCTCTTAACTACTACACCAAACTGGCTCTCTGTCAGCTGTCAGCACTACTAGAGTATGCTTTCTTTCCAGAGGGGGTAGAGGTGTGGGTTGAGGAAGGGATGGATGGCCTTTAGCCCATCTTGCACTGCCAGAGGAAAGTAAGCCTGCTGGATCTTGCCATCATCCTGAGTGGTATAAGAGTGGAAGCAATGGGCGTCTGTCACCTTCCCCAGCTTGTGTATTGCCTGCATCTGGGAGCTCACAATCCCAGAAGGTGGAGAAGAGATTTGGGGAGGTGATGGTATGTTGCCTCCCACCCAGCCTGTGTAGCAGTAGTCTAGGAGAAAGGCAAGTTTTTCACCACTGGAGTTCAGTATCTTCCTGGGTGGTGGGCAGCAGCAGGGCAAGGCAGGGGCATGGAGACAGGCACAGCCATTGCTTCCTCTTGAACTGCCACCAGCCTCAAGATCAGTTGTCCTAAACATCCACTTGGCTTGCATGTGCAGTGAACAGGCCTTGGAAAACTAACTAAGGCTACAATTCTAGCATCTGTTGTAGGTAAGATCTGTTAGGGTATTCACAGAGTTTGCCTCTGCTCATAATGGTTCTATCATTTAAACATAATTTAAACTGATGTGCCAGTTAGCTTCTTCTAGGCTGGCACAGTGGTCAGGGGATGTATACCAAAAGCCAGACAGTGGCAATAGCACTGATGTAATCCTTATACAGAAAATCTGTTGCCTGTGCAAAGATGACTGTGGGGGAACTGCTTGTGTGAATCTGTGTAGAGAGTGCTGGGAAGTGATGAGCTCGGTAATGTACACTAACCAGCAAAGAGCACAAAAGGGGTAGCATCTGATTAAAGGGAATTGGGATGTTTAGACAAGGAGTCTCTTGTTGATTCAATGTTTCATGAGTCTCTCTCCATTAATTATACTATTGAAATAGAATAAGCAATGCCACTGTAAAGTCATCACCATGCTTCTAGTTACAATTTAGAATGTAAATATGGAAATTACTATCTGGATCTCTCTCTTGTGAAGTGCAAGTGTCTTGGAAATGTCTTGAAATGGTACTTAATCAGTTGTGTTTGGAGCTGGCCTCTTATACTGTGACTAAGGCCCAATCTGCATTTAGCATTTTCTCACTTGTTGTACTAAACCCACACTGGAACAGAAAAAGATGCAGTTCAAAACCACATTCAGCTACCCCGGGCCAACACCTGACTGCAGAGTCACCCCCAATGGACATAAAACAGCCATAAATCTATGCAGACAGTCACAATAAAACCAGAGATCAAACAAAGTGAAAGCAGCATGCAGTCTGGACACTGCCATAAAATGCAACACTCAATCAAACTGAAAGTGGCATGCAATGTAGACGGGAATTTCTGTTCCAGTGTGGGTTTGGTATAAGAGCAGAGCAAATGCTAGATGCCGACTGGGCTTAAGTCAGTGGAATGGTGGTGATGA
The DNA here is from genome assembly GCF_001447785.1 of Gekko japonicus. Taxonomy (NCBI): domain Eukaryota; kingdom Metazoa; phylum Chordata; class Lepidosauria; order Squamata; family Gekkonidae; genus Gekko; species Gekko japonicus. The sequence continues at coordinate 111,747 of NW_015176553.1, read as the reverse complement.
TCCTCTTCTGCTCTTGAAAAATGACATATCAAGAAAAACATTAATGGCAGTAAGCATTCCTGATATAATGGCCATGCGATAAATCTGAGGTATGAACCGCACAGCAGGACAAAGCAGACAAGCATAATGTTAGTCAGTAAAGGGAGATGGGTTAGTGGATGCATTGCAGTTGCCATTAAACATTCAAGACAGCAGCTCATAAAACCTCACTTAACTTTCAGGTCAATTAAAATGATACCTTAGATAACTAGTGTATGTGGATATAACATTGTGGGCCCAAAACAGTGGGTGTTTTGTTTAATAGGCTTTATAGCAGTAGTTTGTGCTTCTGATGTTGAATATGCAGAGCTATCGCACAGTAGGATAGGCTCATGCTAGCAGGAAACGTTTGCATTTCTGTTCTGTGGCTGCCCAAAGATAGTCTTGGTTTGGGATGTGACCTGGTGAGCTTCCTCATTCCTTCTTTCATGAACACATGCTGAGTTTTGTTGTTGGGTTTTCTAGTGATGTGTTAGAACAGGAATCAAGTTCTGGCAGTAATGGTGCAGGGCTCTCTTGTCTGTTTTTTACATTGAAGCAGCCACATGAGCAGTTGCTTAAATTGCAGTTAGGCAGAGGCACTGAAGCATATTAAGCTGTTTCTGGGAAGTGGCTCCCTGCATGGTTAATGTGTGAAGCGACTCCACAACGTGATTGTAATTCTATCAGTACAACCCCCCTTTTTTGCAGTTGGTGTTGAATTCAATACATCCTCTCACACTTGGGTTGTCAGTGCTGAGCTGATACCTGTTTTAACTAGCTTCAGACATGCAGAATCCATGCTTAAAATATATTTACCATCTGCTTTGGAGGCCACAGGAAGAGGAAACTAGATTGATTGTACAGTTGTGAATTTTGTTATATTTTAGGGGGTCGTTAATTTTAAAAAATTAATAAAAGGACAGTGTATGTGGATGGAAATGTTTCAAAACTTTCAGTATTGGGATAGGAAAAATGATCTGATTGGGACTAGTGCAGTTTAATTTATCTGTAATTAGTCTGGAGTCAAGGATAGGCTTGCCAAGTCCCCCCAGGGGGCGGGGAAATCCCCGCCCGAGAGGCCCGTTACCCACCGCTGGTGGATCAGGCCCCAGGGGGAACCCCACCCCCAAAGCATGCAACATGCCCGCTGTCAGCACGTCACCCGGAAGTGACGCAATCACGTTGGGCACGTTGGGGGTGGGGCCACAATAATCCGAGGGAATTGTGGCCCCGTCCCCAACGGGCCTGATGTGATTGCATCACTTCTGGGTGATGTAATTGTGGCACGCGCACGCTTTGCGCACGCACATGGACTCCCAGACCAGCGCTGGACTCTCCCGCTCTTCATAAGGTAAGGACTTGGCAACCCTAGTCAAGGAGGATGAACAGAGTGGTAGCTAAATGTTCAGATGACACCAGGATATTCAGGATGGTGAAAACCCAAGCAGAGAAAAGAGAGCAAATGGATCTCAAACTGGATGAAAGGAAATCAAATGGCAAACTAGTTCCAGTATAAGTGAGTGCTTTTATTTTATTTATTTATTTAATTTCTGCCCCACCCTCCCTGCTGTAGCAGGTTCAGGGTGGCTTACATAGGATATTACACAGTTAAAACAGATTTGGATAAAATCATAACAATATAAGTATAAAACATTATGAAGTGATAGTGCTAAGATGATTCATATGCAATGGCGGACATGAACAACATCCAACAAACAGGCAGTCATCTCCCATTGTAGTCTGGGTTATATCGGCTGTTAATAATGTTGATGTAGATGTTAATGTAGATGTTAATATTGGGTCCAGAGCCTCATTTGTATGGTGCGGCTCCCTAGTCGAAGGCCTGGTAGAAGAGCTCTGTCTTGCAGGCCCTGCGGAACTGTAAAAGGTCCTGCAGGGCCCTGATGTCTTCCAGGAGCTCATTCCACCATTACGGAGCCAGACTGGAAGGGGTCTAATGCAGAGGTGTCATCCAAAAACCCCTGCAACTGAATCACCACCGCCCTCTCAATTAATTTGCCCAAATTGGGCAAGTTGGAAACTGGCCAGTAGTTAGTCAATTCATCCGGATCCAAGGATGGTTTTTTCAAGAGAGGGCATAGCACTGCCTCCTTGAGTGCTCCAGGACACAGCCCCTCAGAGAGGGACTTGTTGATAATTTCCCTTAAGGTACCTCATAGTCCATCATGGCCAGCTTTAATTAGCCATGATGGGCATGGCTGCTAGTGGTCGGATGAACAGTTGAGAGTAATTTGTCAACCTCTTCTAGGCTGAGTGGACTGAAATAATCCAAAACCTGACAAGAAGATGTGCATGGAGTCTTGAGTTCCCTTAGTGTCTCAACTGGTGGAGTGACAAGACTTTATCTGCGAAATAGCTCGCAAAAGCCTCACAGCCAATCTTCAGTTCATTAGCGTTTGGTCTGCCCTGTGGCAGAGTAGTAATAGACTAAATCATTCTAAATAATTGGGCTGGGCGGGAACTCGCAGATGCAATCGTGGCCTCCTAATATTCTCTTTTTGTGGCTTTGACTGCCATCTCATAGGATCTCATAAACATCCTATAGGATGCTCTTGTAGCTTCGTTGTGAACACGTTGCCACTGTCTCTCTAGCTATCTGAGCCTTTGCTTCATCAGCCATAGCTCCTGTGTATACCATGTAGCGAGCCTAGAGAGAGGGCACAGAGGACGTTGGGGAGTGATCTCATCGATGGCTGCTGAGATTCAGCTGTGCCAATCCTCCACAAGCTTGTCTGACAAGCTGCCAGGGGGCATCGGGTCCCGCAGGGCCATTTGAAGCCACATCGGGTCTATTTGGCTCCACGGGCAACCTAAAATCTGCTCACCGCCCAAACCGGGTCAGGGTGAAACATTCAGACGGGCTTTCAGGGCATGGTGGTCTGACCATGGCACTGCCGAGGCAGTGATCCATGGTCCACTGTGACCAGGGGTCATTTCGTAGAAAAAGAGCTAGGGGAACTCATTAGCATAACTCATTAGCATATGCCACACCCCCTGGCATCAGGGGCCCGGCGGTGGACCTGCAAGGCCAGCGGGAGTGCAAGGAAGCCCCGCGAAGGCCCTCCCTGGCCCCAGGCAGGCAGGGGTGGGGAGAGGCGGGGAGGAAGCAACTTACCCTCCCTCTTCTCCTGCCTCCTCCTGGCTGAATGAGGGCTGGAAGTGGGGCGGCCGGAAGCAGGGGGCGGGGCTTCATCATGTGACCCGCCCCCCTGCACCTCACCCGGGGGAACTGCGTTCCCCCCCGAAATGACCTCTGACTGTGACCCCTGCTGCAAAGATCAGATTGAGCGTGTGCCTGGCCCAGTGAGTGGGATTCGTTACATATTGGGAGAGTCCCAGTGTCACCATAGATGACACTAGGTCCATCACCTGACTGGAGGCTGCATTGTCAGTGTGGACACTGAAATCACCCAGGACAATCAGTCTAGGGTGTTCCAATGCCCAGCCAGACATGGTCTCCATCGGGGATGGCAGGCTATTGGCCGGTGTGTTGGGCAAATGGTACACCAGCCAAATAGCCAAACTCTCCCCAGCTTCCCACACCAGGCCAGCACACTCGATGCCTGTGATCTTTGGTGGCGGGAGTGCCCTGAAGGAGTAAGCCTCCCGAATGAACAAAGCCACTCCCCCCCCCAGTCTGCAATTGGTGAAGGACCGAGAACCTGGGAGGAGCCAGCTGGGAGAGAGCTACTGTCTCCCCATCTTGCACCCCAGGTCTCAGTCATGCATGCCAGGTCTACATTCTGCTCAAGCAGAAATTCCTGAAGGACCATGGTCTTATTGTTTATAGACCTGGTGTTGCGCAGCACCAATGTCGGAGGGGGGTTATTCGGCCTAGCCCCATTACCTGCAACCTTCGGGATGGGATGCAGGCTGAAAGGGGGCCGAGGTACTCTACTTCTCTGCCTCCTTCCCTTGCATTTGATTTGATTGACTATAATATCCAGTCACTGACTAGTGAATTTAATAAAGGTCAGTGTTAAATCTATCTAAGTAATTCGCAAACCCTACTTTAATTTCATAATTTAATCATAGACAGTGAATTGCCTCTCTGTTTATAGCTTGTGTGCTGTTCCCATGCGTCTTAGAAAAATTACCATTAGCCGGTGGCTCTCTAAAGTCCTTTGTGAAGTAGCCCCTTGCCCAGCCGCCCACCCCTTGAATGAAACACAATACAAGTTATGGGTTAAAGTGGGTATTTTATTTATACATAAGCTGATCTGCACCAACACATTAAAGCACGGGTTGACTTGGGTTTGCAAAGCAAGCCTCCTAACAGGGGAAACCCACCCCTACTCAGTGCCAGGTCCAGGATCCTTCCAGATCCTACTCGTCATGGCCTTTGCCTAGAGGGGAGGGAAGGGCACATTCCAGCCCATGGCTGCAAAGCCTTAAGACTTGTCATGTGCTCCTCCACCCCCAACTGAGTCACCCTGACTGCAAAGCCCATAGGCACCCAGTATGAGAACCCCCCATTGCTAATGTCTCAGGGTGCTTGCCAGTTCAACATCCCCTCAACCCATGCTTTTCCCACCACAGAAGGAGTTAGCCTTGGCTTAACTCTCCTCTTGCCCGAGGAAGATGATTCTCGACTGCTGGTGGTAGCTGGGTTGCATCAGCCCTGCCATTGGCACCCAACAGAAGCTGAGGCAAAATCAAGGGCCCTGCCTCCGACTGCCCCAGCCCACTCACAGATGAGAGCAGCGGGTGGGGGAGCCTGCCAGCTGCCCAGTGCCAGTATTGCCTGGCTGACCAATGAGCAGTGATGTGCCTGGGCAAGCACTCTCTCTGTTGGAGAGCATGCCGGGGGGGGGGAGCAGCCAGAAGGCCATGGCTTGGGGCAGCAGAAGGCCCCACAATACCCCGACCCACCTGGTGCCTCTCTGCACCCCTTCCCAGGCCAGAGTCCTCCAAACCTAGCCTGCTGGAGTAGGCTCATGCCGCCTTGTCCACTGGAAAAACACACAGGCAAACCCTGTGATATGAACACTATTAAGAAGATTTATATAACTTTTTAGATTTTATAAAATTACGAAAAGTTTTTTTCAGCATTCTCAGTTATACAATATTGTAAAAAAAAGTCCAACATAGTCCAACATAATGAGTACCCGGTTATTAACTCATTCCAACTTTACAGTCTTCCTCAGATGTAATCCTATATTGTAAGGAGGTGTCAGCTTCTTAATCCAGCTCAGTATTGTAATTTCCTTCATAATATCCTCACAAAAGGATCTACTAATCAAAGACTTTAAGTCCTTTTTAAACATTAAGCTTAATCTAAGCTTCTGATAGACTCTGGGCCCATAACCTAATGTGTTAAATGTAAAAAAAAAAATCATTTACCTTGGAAGCACAGAAGCTTCATGCAGTATCTCCAATCCTCCACATTTCCCGGTTAAGGGAAAAATGCTGTTCAAACAGTTTACAAGGATGATCTGACTCCAGTGGTAATAAGTGAAAGAAACTACTTACAAAAATAGGAGCATATCTTACATGCCATATTCATCTAGGTACATTTAATTTACTATTAAGAGATTAACTTCAAAAAGATTAACTTGCTACAGCTTCAGGCCCAGGTAAGAGAGAAAAGAAGAGAGGTCTATATAAGATGAAACAGAAAGCAAGCAACAGCCAAAGAGGCTCAACATCTAACTGATGAGAGGGTGGGGCCAACTGCCAAGTGTACCCTGTGAGAGACTTCTCTTTAATTCTTTCCCTCCCAAATCCTTTTGCATGCAGAGTTACAATATCCAACATTTTTATCATCCCATTTATGAAATATACTGAGCTAGTTTTCTGTAAGGTGATTGGGGTTCCAATGAATGAATGAATGAATGCATCTCCCTATTCTCCTATTTTCAGGTAAAAAGCATACAGGATGGCATACGAGACAAAAAGCAGTATTTTAATTTCCTTGGAGAAGACATTAAATTGGTTCCATCTGTTGGTATTTTCATTACCATGAATCCTGGCTATGCGGGTCGTACAGAACTGCCTGAGAATTTGAAAGCTCTTTTCAGGTAAGTTAGGAATGCTGTTTCTGACTGCAGAATGTGACATTTCTGACTGCAGAGGATCTTAGCATGTTAAAATGTTTGCCCCATTCATCCTGATAGTAGCCCTTGTCCATAGTGGTCATTGTTACTTCTGTTTTAGTGGTGGATAACTGAGACTGAAATATTGTAACTTGTCTGTTGTCCTTCATTAAGTGGATCTGGGAAGATGGATCTGGCACTACTCCATTGCCCAGTGCTGCAGACTGCAAGAAGCTACCAGAGCTGTATTCCTCTGTTTTACCTTGACAAGGGCAAGAGTTTGGCCCCATGCTTAATCTTTTGGTTTATGGACAAAGGTGTCTAGTCTTTGGCTGACCTGGAATATTCAAGCTACATGAAATATATAATATTGTATAGTTAGTGTATTTTAAACAAAAGCCAGTCTCTGCAGGCATGCAGGGATTTTTTCTGTGTATTTTGGATATTGTCTATTTCTTTGACTATGGTGATCTTCCTGAAGCTGGAAAAGAGCAGCTCTAATTCAGTTAGGAGAATGATTCAGAAAATCCCATGGAAGTCATGTTATTCAGGTTTGAATGTTTAATCTCAGTGAGACTGCAGAGCTGGTATAATGCATAGTATTGCAGATTAGTGGGCTTCTTGTCCTTCCTGAAGCCTTAGAACACTGTTGGAAATTGTCAGTCAGCTCTTCACTGCTGTCGTATCAGTGCTGCACTGTTCTTATTTATACTTTTGTTTTAAGGAGCAGAGATGTAGTTTCTCTTCTCTGAACTTTTCTTCTAGGCCATGCGCAATGGTTGTGCCAGACTTTGAGTTGATCTGTGAAATTATGTTGGTAGCAGAAGGATTCATAGAAGCCAGGTTGTTAGCTAGGAAGTTCATCACCCTTTACCAGTTATGCAAAGAGCTGCTGTCCAAACAGGTAAGTCATTTTTGGTCAGTTGCATAATATCAGATAACAGTGAACATTGTGGACAGTCCTGTGAATACCTCAAGTGATGCAGTCCCCATACCACTATATCCTTTGCTCAAAGAAATCTTAGGTTGCTAAGTGGGGATAGTTGTCCTTTTTGATAACTTTATTTCTCAACTAACCTGATACCTGTGCGTCACTACAGTCTTTAAGTTCTGTAAATCCAGTTATACTGATGATGTGAAGTTTGAAATGTAACATTTGTGGTAGGAATTCTAATGGAGATTATAGTGTAAAAAATGAAGTGAGACATACATACTTTTTTTTTCTCTACTGAAGGATCTCTCTTTAGACCACATCGGTGGTTCTGCCCTCGCGCTAGGATCACCAGGCTGCTTGGTGAGCTCACTGTGGAGCAGGCAACATAGAACTATCCATTTAAGAAGCAGTCATCTGTTAAGTCAACTCCTGCCACCTTCCATGAAAGTGATGGCCTCTGTACTTGTGTTCCTGGATTGTTTTGCTCATATGGAGACTGTGTTGTTCTGAGCACCTCAGGGTGATCTTGCTGGTACTTGGCCTGTACAGCTCAGAGCACTGCAGGAGTACTATGTTCAAATGTCTTTGCCACATTCCTAAGTTCCCTCCTCCTTGTAGCATTGGTGTATCTGGCTTGACGTTTGCCAGAAGCGTTCTTGGGGGCAGTAAAAAGTGAGAGGTGTGAGGGGGAGTTGGTGTGAGGGAGTGGTGATGTGGTGGACATTTCTTCAGGTTCATGAGGGAGGCACCCATTGAAATGGTTCCTAGAAATGTCCTTTACTATTTCCCCATGAACATTCATTAACTCAATTGCTATGCTGACTTTTTTTTGAAAAATATCTACTCAGGAGTCTTGAATCACTGATTTCTGTAACTGTCCTCAACTGTCTGCAGTCTCTTCTGTGTTTTTACCTCAGAACATTGAGGTCCACAGCTGAGCAATCAGAGGGAGGTGGGTGCAAGCAGGCTGGTTTTACCTCAAAACTCTGAGCTACACGGTTGACCAATGGGGGGGGGGAGGCAGCAGCCTGCGAGGCACATGGAAAACAATTGGGGAAACACATTTTACCCCTTTTTACCCCCTTAGGAGCTGTGTTTCTCAGAAATCTCTTTGTGGGGGGGTTGACATTATGGTAGGAATGTACTCCCCTTATTTTGGGTTTCTTGGTGCAGTGGTTTGGCCTGGCATTGAATTGGGAGGGCATACCCCCCCTTTTTTTTTTTTTACAAAATTGCCTCTTATTTATGTTACATTTAAGAAGTGGGACATAACTACGTATTCAAAACACCATCAGAGCAATCAGATATTAAGCAAGTTCATATGAACTAATTTTCTAGAACCCTCATTGTGAGAAGTAAAATAACCTAATAAAGGAAATCACTTTTCTACAAATTTGGGGTATATTTCCATAGTGGGTGGGAATGTGGCTAAAGCCATTGGTGAGGCTGGGCCAGCAGCATCACTAAGATGATCCTGCTGGGGTGGCGCCCCTGATGGATTAAAGTACCCTGGCCCTTCTCCTACACCTGACAAACACCTAAGGGGTGATTGTGTTTAAAGGCATCAGGGAGGCTGGGCCAGCAGCAGCCCTAAGGCAGTACTGCTGAGAAAACCTTCCCGACAGCTGGGCCAGCAGGATCACTAAGGCATTACTGCTGGGGCAGGCTCTCTGATGGCTTTAAGCACCCTTCACCAACTGCTGCACCTGACAGACAGCCGCCTGTTAGGTGTAGGAGGTGAGGGCGCATGTTTGAAGCCATGGAGAGGCTGGGCCAACAGCATTGCTGCACCTCCCAGGTGGTTGACCATTCCTGATTTCCTCAAGTGTCATTAGCTCTCTGCAGTCTCCTGTAACTGGTTTTTTTTACCTCAGAAAACTGAGCTCTGCAGCTGACCAATCAGAGAGTGGGGGGTGCAAGGAGGCAGCAGTCTGGCATCCACATAGGAAGCAATGCGGGGAGCACATTGTACCCCTTTTGACCCCCTTAGGAGTTGAATTTCTAAAAAAACCCCTTCTTAGTGAGCATCTTCATCATTAGGAGTTGTTAGAGAATGAACTGGATATTTGCTTTATGAACTATATTTATTGCTACACACAATGGACTGTGCACACACACATAGGCTCAAAGAACTGTACACTTTAAGTCACCTGTTGTTGTTTTTTTGGCCTCCTGGAGGGGATTTTTTTATTGCACTTTTATATAGACTACAAACTTCAACAGAAATAGGGAAGGAGACTACATTAAGGGATAAAGAAAAGATACCTACTACGATCTAAAAACCCAAGAGAGGAGATCATCTAGTTATTTTATTTATTTATTTTATTTATTTATATTTGAATTTATATCCCACCCTATCCCGAAGGCTCAGGGCGGCTTGGCACACGTTATCTCTCAATCACGCTAATCCCATTATGAACTGATTCAACTATAATATTATCTTTTTCATATCTTAACTATCACTGTTAACCTGAAAGCATCTAGTATATATAAAAAAAGTTTTTAAAAGGCACAATTCAGAGTCCTTCAGCCTTCATTTCCCCTTGCCCAGTCTCTTCCGCAGTTTATAAGGACTTTTAGGGGCGACTGCCCTTTTCTCTGATAGAGAGTCCTCTCCGGAAGACCCCGAGTCCAGCTTGCCGCTGGACTTACTGTCCATCCCTTCCTTTTCTTCCTCCTCTGGCTCTTCCATCTGGACTCTCAAAAATTTCCATGCTTTCTGAACAGAGTCAATCTTTTCCTTTTTATCCTTGATTTTGAAGATCACGCCTTCTGGTGTTAGCCATCTGTATCCGATTGCGTTTGTCTGGAGAAACAGAGTTAAATCTTCGTACTTCTTTCTCCTTTGTCTTATTTCAAATGGAATGTCTTTTAGGATTCTGATAGCATTATCTCCAACTTTCAAAGGAGCTCCAGATGCCGCTTTCAGGATTACATCCCTCACACGTCTCTCCGAGAATCTTATCACTATTTCCCCAGGCAGATTGTTTTTCTTTATATATCCTGAATATGACCTATAGGCCACATCCATATCACTCAGTAAAGATTCCACCTTCATCTCTGTCATTGGGGCCAATAATTCACTCATCTTCTCCTTCAGATTCTCTCATTTAGTCTCTGGAAGGCCCAGAAAATGAAGAATCAAATTAGCTTTTTCCATTTGTAGTTGTAACAGCTGATCTTCCATGGAGATTTGCTTCTTTTCCAGCTTTTGTACTTTCTTCTTCACCTTTTGTGCAGTGGCGTCCACTTTTTTCATCTTCTCAGCTGTTCGATTCATCATTTTAAGTGTCTCACTCAGCTGTGTTTGCTGGGTAATGATACACTGATTCATTGTTGACAGCTGCTGCTTGAGATTATTCATCTGGTCCAGCAGAGGGCGCATGGATTCCGCCAATGTCTTTGCCAGCTCGCTGGTTGCTTCCGGTCTTGGGCTCTCAGTCCCTTTCGCTTTTAAAAGTTTCTCTTTCTCCGTCCTCTTCCCCGCCATCTTTGTGGATTGTTTACTTTAACCGATATTTTAAAAGTCTCCGAATATGTGCCTGTACGCTTGAACTTGCCTTGGTAAGTCTTTCTTAACAGTTTTATTTGCTTTTTCTTCCGCTCCCCCCCTCCAATTCGCTTTTAAGTACGTGCGTTTGGGAGGCGTCCCTCCCCCGCTCGCCTCACTTTCTGTTCCGTGAGGGGTTTGTGGAGCCTTCTTTTCCTTTTATTTAAACGCTTAGATTGAACTCACGTTCATAATTGGTCCTCAGACCTCGTTTAAGCTCTGTTTCTTTCGCTTGACCTCCTGTGCTTGCCCCGGTCAGCGTCGCTTGATTCCATTCGGTCTCATAGCACGAAGAACCTTTGGGATGGAGAGGCGCCTCAATTCCCTGGCATCGTGCCGGCGAGGAGGCAACCTTGAGAGTCCCATGGCCAGATCCCCTTCAGCCAGGTCTCTGGGGGGGGGGTGACGATCCTGCACACCCCCTCCTTCGACCAGAGCGCAGCTTAACCCCTATGAGGTCTGGGAGGTGCGACTGCTCAGCGTGCTGCCATAAACCTGTTGTGATACAACACATAGAAGGTGCCTACACAAGCCTTACACGTGAATAAGGTTTCAGCTACACAGTTACCAGCCTGGTGAAAGAAGCACACACCTCCATTATTGTGAGCAATGAGAAACAACAGCTCTGAGCAGAGACAGCCCCCATTGCTGAACTGTTTTTGGTCACATACCACCCATCAACTGCTTTGTTCCTGCTTTGGTATTTCCTGCCAAATGGACATTTGGTTCACAATGAGAATGGCCAGCTTCATCAGCAATACAATGAAGTTTCCTGACGCCAAGGTTTTCACACCTGTCCAGATGCCATCCTTTGAGCAAGGTTTTAGGTTTCAGTATTGGCCACCCCTCTTAGGTAACCACCCCTCCCTCCATGCAACCAATAGGATTGTTTTTGGGACGGACTAACAGGTAGGTGGCCAAGAGGTTGGCACGGTTACTGCCCATCTCTTGAACCCACTAGAAAAGGAGAGAACCAGTCACCTGGCATCTCCCCTGCAACAACCCCTGTCTGCTTCTAACCCCTCTTAAGTCCCCCTTGCTATCCCCAACCCTTGCCTCTACTGCTGGTTCTGATTGTGTGTGAATTCCTTAGTTTTCTATTTCTTCCACTCTATTCTTCATTGGAACAACCAAGCTGCAAGACAGATAAGTATCACCCACCATCACCCCTACCTGCTAATGCAAAAGTGATTATTTCTTACTGTAAATCTTAGAAACTTGATTGAATGTGTGAGTGCATCAGTATTGTTTGTATGAGATATATTTTTAAGTAAAAGACATCTATTTTAACCACAACAGCCTCGAATCCTTTACTGGAAACCCTTGGTGGGAACAGGACCTTGGTATAAATTTGCAAGAACCCATTTATAAATGGCCAATTGCTGTAAATAAAGCAATTCGGCTAACAGAGTGCTCTCCCCAAATTTCATGTTTCTAGGTCCAGGGGTTTGGCCTGGGTGTTGATTTTATGGTGAGGATACTTTCTTTTATACATAGATGGATTACTTTCTTTGAGCAAAGGCATAGGGGAAAGGGAAGGGGGTCTGCATGAGAACCAGTGTTCTAGGAATTGGGGTCTTTTAATCCTCAGGATTTCTGGGTGAAACCCATTGAGATTTCACTCTTCTAGCTTCTCCCTTTCACTTCACTTGCTCTGAACTGAGTGCTTCCTGCCTTTGGAGACAGGGTTTTCAAGTTGTCCAGCAGCAAACTGAAGTGAGAATAATCTGAAGGTTAGTTTCTGCTGCTCAGACGGTATGTTGAGCTCTTCTCTTTCTTTGGACCTAGACAGCATTTTGTACTTCAGTATCTGGTTTTCAGTCTACGTACAAATAGGCTATTTTCATTCTTTTCCCCTTAGGATCACTATGACTGGGGGTTACGTGCAATTAAGTCAGTGCTAGTTGTTGCTGGTTCTCTCAAGCGAGGTGACCCGGACCGTCCTGAAGACCAGGTGTTAATGCGCTCTCTCCGAGACTTCAACATCCCAAAGATTGTGACAGATGACATGCCTGTGTTCATGGGTCTAATTGGGGACCTCTTTCCTGCTCTGGATGTCCCAAGAAAACGAGACCTCGGATTTGAATCTTTTGTGAAACAAGCTGTGCTGGAGCTTAAGCTGCAACCAGAGGACAATTTTGTGCTCAAAGTAAGGGTACAACTTGGTATTCATCCAGTGTTCAAAATGTAGTCAGGGTTCTGATGTTTACTTAAGTGTCTTGAGGTAATCTGTATGATACAAGGGATTTATCACTGCCTAAGGGAACGTGTGTTCCAGTGCATTCTCCAGTACAGGTCTTTTTGTGTTGTCTTTTGTTTTGTTCATCCCTCTCCCCTGTTTTCTCCTTAATATTGTTTCTAGGGGTGTGCAAAAAAACCCCTAAAAATAAATTCAGTCCAATTCGGATTCAGCCGAATCGAGCAGAATCAATTTCGGCTGGCAGAAAAACTCCCGCATGTCAGTTTCGGCAGTAGGAGCCCATTGGGGAGTCTTTAGGCCAGCCAAATGTCCATTTCGGCCCCATTATATCCCATGGGCCATTGAAGTCAATGGCAAAAACATAGGGTATATTCTGGGGGCTGGAGGGGAGAGGATTTGAGGGAGAGGCTCCAAACTCGCAGGGTAGCTGCTGGAGCCTCTCCTCTCCCCAAGATACCCACCAAGTTTCAAGAAAATTGGACCAGGGGGTCCAATTCTACGGGCCCCCAAACAGGTTGCCCCCCTCCCCTCCATTGTTCTCTATGGTGGGAAAAAAGTTACTTGGGGAGAGGAATGGGGCCGAATTCACACCACCCACCTGACCTTTCCAACCACTGTAACTTCAGTACTTTCCCCCAGTTATTGACATGACAGCGGTCAGAAGGAACTGGTGGGATGTCCGCACCCCTCCTCCTTGGGCATGCGTAGTGGGGTTCCCGCGCATGCCTGGGAGAGAGGCGCGAAAATCCCTTTGTGAGCTTTGCATACCACCAATTTGGATCAGCGCAGGCACATAATCCCATGGGTGTGACTGCACAGATGACCACTCGAAGATAATCAGTTACCGGTAAGCAACCTGTTAATCTCTTTCAGTTTATGTGAATAAGAGTTTACATGAATTTAAATACACTTTTACCCTCAGTCGGGTTAATGAAAGTTCAATAAAGACATCTCTCTATTCAGCTCAGTTATTTGCCCTGAGGTGTGTCAATTCATATTTCCTTTTATAAGGAACCATTTTATTTAATCAGGCATTGACAAGAGATTGTGCAGAACTGTTGTGGAATTTAAGATTTTAGCCTTTCATATTCCTTGTTGTATATTATTTGGAATTTATGTTATAAGTGTAGTATGTATGCTTAGTAAAAGAGGACATTAGGTGCCTGGCTTTGTCCATAATGTGGGATGCTCCTGCAGGTGGTACAACTTGAGGAACTCCTGGCTGTTCGGCACTCTGTTTTTGTGGTGGGCAATGCTGGCACGGGCAAGTCTCAGGTGCTGAAATCCCTGAACAAGACCTACCATATCATGAAGCGGAGGCCGGTTTGGACAGACCTCAACCCCAAAGCAGTCACCAATGACGAACTCTTCGGCATCATCAACCCTGCCACAAGAGAGTGGAAGGATGGTAAGAACACTTTCACATCTTTGGAAACCCAATAAAGAGAGGATTTTTAAAATTAAACTTTCCAACTGCCCAAAATATTTGCTTTGGGAGTTCATCTTAAGCATGAGGGTTTTCCCCCTCATCATGCTGGGAGCTTTTTTAGTGTTCTTTTGCACTTCTATGGCTTTTCTGATTTTTTAATGGCTTTCATGGAAAGTAATAACACTGGGGGCCTCTGGTGTGCTGTGCAATAGGGCTGCTATTATTTCTGCACACTTTTCTCATCTGCACTTTCATGTGGGCTTTTCCAGAGACACTTTTATCTTCTTAATTTTCTTGCATGTGTTAACTGCTTCTTCCCATCCCGCACTCCCAATCATTCAGCTTCTTCAAAAGACAAATGTCTTTACTTGGGAGATGCGTAATACCCTTCCAGGGCTAAAATGAGGTTTCTGAAATGTGACTGTGAGCAAATGTGGCCTCTGTGATTGGGGATAAGGGTGGGATGGCTACAGACTATTCCGTCAGTTCATGAGGTGAGAAGAAGGGAGTCTGCTTCAGTCTGCCACTTGACGCTGTATTTGTTGTCAGAGTATGTTGTCAGAGTATGTTGCCTGGTCACCTCTGTGGTTAATTTGGCTGATTATGTCCTGGCCGTGGCCTATTTGCTGCACAAAGGAGGGAACTCCACATTCAACAAATAAACAGTTGTCTTTATTTACTAGATCCAAGGGCAGAGCGGGAGAGGAGACAGGAAAACAAGATAACAGTCCTGTACTTAGTGCAAATAAAAGCCAAAATTACACAGCAGTTACCTCAAGCAACAGCTCAAGCCTTCAAATGAATTCCTCATACCAGGCTCCTGAAGAGGGACAAATTCCAAAAGTCTCTCAGCTCTCCTCCAATTTCTTGCTTTGCTTTGCTTTCTCTGTCTAACGGCTGATAGTAACCACACCAACTCTACGCCTTCTCTATCCACTCCATCTATTAAGCCATCTCAGCTGTTACTTTGTTGTTGTTCAGTCGCACAGTCGAGTCCGACTCTTCGCGACCCCATGGACAATCTCCCGCCAGGCTCTCCTGTCTTCCGCCGTCCTCCGAAGTTGGCTCAATTTCATGTTCGTTGCATCGCTGACACTGTCTAACCATCTAATCATCTGCAAAAGTAAAGGTTCAGGCTGACTCGAACCTTCTAAGGAGTTTACCCTCCACAGGGCCTAAGGAAAAGAGGGAATCATAAAAGGCTTGAACACTGTTGCCACAACCCAAAACCCGATACATATAACATTTAATCCTTTACAAGATTAGCTGTGGGATGTGGAGTTCTTTGGCCACACCTCATAATACAACCTAGTTTTGGCACCTTCCTTGCATTGTGAGATTTCTAAACATTAATATTCTAGCACCTAACTTTTTATGGTGCTGGAAACATACTGTGGGCCACTCACATGTTAACTATAGAAGTGGGTTTGTACTGTGGAATTGAAGCACACACACAACATTTAATGTGTGCCTGCTTGTACAGGAACCACATACACTGATCTTTATGTACATAAAGATGTACATAAGTCGGACCGGTCTGGGATTGGGGCTCCCACTCCCAGTCTTCGAAAGGGTGCCATTGGTGCCTCTGCGGGAGGCTAGGAGTCTGGGGGTGCTCCTGGACTCTACTAGGGCCAGGGCATTTTCGCTGGCGGCTCCTACCTGGTGGAATGAGCTCCCTGGAATTCCACCTACCTGGTGGAATGAGATCCGGGCCCTGCGGGACCTTATGCAATTTTGCAGGGCCTGCAAGACGAAGCTCTTCTGCCAGGCGTTCAAGTAGGACCCCCCGCCGCCACTATTCTGCCACCGAGGTGGCAAGTCATTGGCTGCCCTATAAGAACGGGGGCAAGCGGGCCCTGGCAGAAGTTTGAGACAGTGTAGTGGGAGACCACGCTACTGAGACAGCTGGCCACCAAACCTGGGGGGGGTTTTTGTCCCTATCTTGGATGATTAATATAGGTATAGCAGGTCCGGTCGATGGCGGCGTGCTTGCGGACCTATTTCCCGGACCTCCCGGGATAGGTCTGTGCTCCAGCTGGGGGAAGGGGCCACGCAGGATCGTGGACCCACCCAGGGCTCGGGGGAGAGAACAGGGGCCAGGGAACTTTAAGGAGGCGGCCTCTTCAAGGGCTGAATGCCCCAGAATCGAGGCGCTTCTTTGTTCCGGTGGATCCTCCGGCTGTGGAGCCGAACAGCACAAGCAACGCTGGCTGGGTCAAGCTAAGAAGATCCAGCATATTAAACGAGTAAAGAACGAGGTCGGAAGACCCGCAATGAACGTGAGTCATCTTCAGCGATTTTTTAACTAAAGAAGCTCCCCAAACCCCTAAAAAAGCTAAACGGAGGAGGCGAAGGGTGGGGGGGACGCCTCCCACGTGACGCCTATAAACGAACTTTAAAAAACGCGAAAGGGGGGGTGTGGAAGAAAAAGGCAGCGAGACCTGTCTAGAAGCACTTACCCGAGAGGCATACAACGTTCAGGTGCTTATTCAGAGACTTTTGTGTAATCCAGAAAAGTAAACAATTATATAAAATGGCGGGGAAGAAGGACAAGGACAGACTTCTTAAAACAAAGGGACCAGAGAGTCCTTGGACGGAAGTGGCCAGCGAGACAGCTAGAGCTGTAGCTGAATGCATGCACCCCCCTCTGCTGGAGCAGCTGAACACTTTCAAAGAACAGATGGTAAAGATGACAGAAGGCATCACTGCAACTCAAACGCAGATGGGAGAAATGATTCAAGTCATGAAACAGGATGCTGAAAAAATAAAGGAGGTGACAGCAACCACGAAAAAAGTTAAAAAGAAGGTGGAAAAGCTGGAAGAAAAGACATCATCCTTGGAAGACCAGATGCTGCAAGTACAAATGGATAAGGCCAACTTGGTTCTTCGCTTTCAGGGCATACCAGAAAAACAAGGAGAGAGCCTCAGAGAATTGATGTGTGAACTGTTAGCCCCAGTGGTAGAAATGAGTCCAGAGCTATTGCTAAACGAAATGGATGTGGTCTATAGATCATATTCTGGATATATAAAAAAGAATAATCTGCCAGGGGAAATTGTGGTAAAATTCTCTAAGAGGCATGTGAGGGATGCAATCCTGAAAGTGGTGTCTGGAACTCCCTTGAAAGTGGGAGAAAGTGCGGTTAGAACACTTAAAGACATTCCATTTGAAGTGAGGCAGCGTAGAAAGAAGTACAAGGAACTGGTGCTTTTTCTTCAGACCAACCAAATTGGATATAAATGGCTGTATCCGGAAGGAGTCACCTTCAAGATGAAAGATAAAAAGGAGAAGATTGATTCTGCCTTAAAATCAAAAGAATTTTTGAAGATTCAGCTG
>NW_015176553.1:87774-94083 GCF_001447785.1 Gekko japonicus | reverse complement strand
TAAATGTAACTTAGCTAATGAAGAGCTTCTTTCTTGGGGTTTTAGTTAGATGTGGGTTTCTTTTTCTTTATCCCGTATATGTAGTCCCCTCCCTGTTTTTCTGTAGTAGTTTTGGTAGTTGTTAAAAAAAAAAATCCCCCTTTGGGGGCTTCAAAAAAAAAAAAAGGTATAGCACCGTATTATTGGAAGGTTTTATTGTGATTTTAAATGTTTTATTTATTATATACTGTATTGTATTTTGCACTCGGCTTTGCCGCATGTGAGCCGCCCTGAGCCTTTGGGAGGGTGGGATATAAATCAAACTAATAAATAAATAAATAAATATGTATGCATTTTGAAAATATATATACTGCCTCTCCAAAGACCTGCTCAAAGCAGCTCGCAAAGTAAAACCAAATGCAATAAAATAATAGTATATGAAATTACGAATATTAAAATATGCTGCAGGGCCATTCCAGTTGATTTTTGCTGTCAAACAGGTTCATGTGCATGGACTTCTACACACTGTGGTCCCAGACTGTTTAGGGCTTTATACGTAGTAACCAGCACCTTGAATTGTTCTTAGAACCAAATCAATAATCAGAAGCAAGTCAAGAACCGCATCTTTTAGAAAGTGAGGTATGTTCCCTATAAGTTATACCAGGAAGTAACTGTTCCTGCTGCAGTAGGCACGGATTGAAGTTTTTTCAAAGATAGGCCTACACGGAGCACATCATAGCAATCCCACTTGGATGCGATCAGAGCATAGGTAACTGAAAGATTATGCCTCCTAAGAAAGGGCTGCAGCTAATGCACCAGTTGAAGCTAATTGAAAGTGCTATGTGCCACAAAGAGACCTATGCCACCCCGTCGCCTCATCTATAGGCATGGGTCTGATAGCACTGTAAACTTCAAATCTATCCCGTCATGGAGAGTTCACTCTGTCCAAAACAAACTAACTGCTCCTTCGTTGGACTATACTACTGAACAGCAAATGCCTCAGTCTGATCTGGACTGAGCTTCAGTTTATTGATCCTCATCCATTTCAAAACTGTACTTATTTCCTCATTATTCAAAGTTGCACACCAGATAGTTGGCTTTTTTGTCCTGAATAGTTCCCAGCAGTATTAAATGGCATAGGATTATTTTCAATGAGATTATATTTATTCATTACTTTCTGAAAAAGTTTCCAATCATATCCTGTTGTTTATAAAATTATCAGATGTAAGTAGCTACATTTAATCTTTGCCTTGCTTGTTTGTGTGCCACCTGAACAAATTCCTTGAAAGTTATTAAAGAAAGCCTTGCGTGCCCTTGGGGAATCCCACTAACTAGCTGTGATCTGTTCAGGATTGTTCTCATCGATCATGCGAGACCTGGCCAATATTACACACGATGGCCCCAAATGGATTGTGCTGGATGGTGATATTGATCCGATGTGGATTGAGTCTCTCAATACTGTCATGGATGATAATAAGGTAAAATGCAGGCACAAAGACAGTGTATGTTCTTCCATATGTAAAGCACTCTGCTCTTTGTTAAAGTGTACAAACTAAGTATTGCTGCTGTACTCTGTTTTATTTTTTTAAATCTCTTGCTTGTATCTCTCTTTTTTATATATATATATTTACTCTGTCTTGAAGAAGGAAGTATTTTTAATTATTCTTATTGGTGATATCTGCTAACTGGAACAGCTGGGCAGCCGGGCAATCTGCCAAGCCTTGGGAAGGTTGTTGATTTTCTCAGCAGACGGAGATTGAGACTGTATTAATAAGCTATGTGGCGGAGTTAACTTGGAGCTTTTACTCGTGTGCTGGAAAACCTTTCAGATAATTTGCTGCTGTTTAGTTCTATTCAATATATTGTTTTAAGGGGAGTGCTGAAAAACTTTATATACTCCTTTTATCTGGTTGGAAAACATGTAACAAGAGATACAGAGTGAAGCTTGGGCATGGATGATGGAGGAAAGTGGCCAGACTAAGTGTGTCTCTCTCTGTTAGTCGCTTGAAATGGGGCAAAAGAAAAGAGCATACCCATTTGAAGGGGAGAATTTAATACCAACCCCTAAACAGACTAAGATGGAAGACTTTTATGTCCCAATTAAGCTTCAAAATAGATTCAGCTGCCTGGAAATGGATGAGGAGGTTTCTGATAGCTTGTTAAATCAAACTCCTCCCGAGGAAACTCATGCTTTAAGGGCTTCTAAGCTATCACCCATGCTAAATGTTACCTCAAAAACATCAGAAATTAGGCGCTCAGAAGAGATGGAGGTACTTGCGCACCAGGCAAATTTAACAGCAAAGTCCTTACAGATGATTTTTAAGCAACAAGAACAAATCCTAGCCTTAGTGCAGGAGCAAGAGGGGAATCCCCCAAACCCCTCATTAAAAAGGATGATATGGGACTCTAAATCAAATAAGGGGATGGAAACAGCTTTAGAGAACCGATACCCCCTTTAGATAACTTGGAGAAGAAGCTGGTGTATGATTCAAAGAGTGTTGTAATAAATATCTTCCCATTAAAGGGGAGACTAATTGACTGGGGTACAAAATGGAAAGCAAAAGGACATCTAGCTGCATTTCTCAAGACTGTTCCAGCTTGTATTTATCTCATCCAGGTGGAAAGGCTGGTGGGGTATATACACTATGAATGCTACCTGCTACAGTTTCTCTCGAACAGAATTCCTGCATACATGTTTGCTAATGCAAGCAGGTATTTCAGGCTTGGGATTAAGTTACAGAGACATTTTAGAAATCTCTCAGTCAGGAGGATAAAACTAAAACCAGGAGCTGCGGAGGATTTGAAGTGTACTAAAACCTATCCTAAGAGGAGGCCAGTGGAAACTACAAATTCAAGTCGGACTTTAGACCAATCTTTACCCATAAACCTACCGTCGCCAATGGAAGTATTGGCATTGAAGACCTCCAACTTCCTTCCTGCCCCAGATAACCATCTACTGAGAGGTTTTGAAAATGGAAATGATTTGAGGAATTTGGACCAATTAGGCCAGAAGAGGAGGTGGAAACCAAACTGATTTTGTCATTTGCAGACCTACCAGTGGGTGAGCAAAAACCACTGATATAGTGACTGTAATTGTTAGTATCTACTCTGAAAGGTTTAAAAAAGACTTCGTCTGCTAAGTCTACAGAGACTTTAGATAAAGGAGCCCCTTTTCCAGATAGGCCAGGTGGCCCACCCTTGGAACCAACTATAACAATTGAAAAAAGGAATGTTAATTCAAATTTAGTCATCCCAGCTGATGATCCTGAAATAACCAATCTCTCCACATCCCCTGAAAGACAAATAGATGCCTGACTAGTGCCTTTGCAAAGTATTGGAACTCTGATCATGTCATTCGAAATACTATCATGGAATGTAGCTGGACGGGCTCTCATCCTACACAGATGTACCTTTTCTACAGCGAAAATTCGACATTATCACCCTTCAGAGACCTGGTCGGCTGAACCCCTTGAATTGGATGGCTTCTATTCATACATCTCAGAAGCACTTCCCGGAAAAGGACCGGGAAGATTAATGGGAGGGTTGGGTATTTTTATTTCTATAGCTTTAAGGGTGAAATATACGCTGAAACCCATGTTGGCTCATCTGGCAATGGCCGTAGTGGTGAAATGGGAAAGAGGAAGTCTAATTATTATAAATGCTTACCTGCCTCCTGTAACAAAAAAGTCCCTAGTAGAGGAAAATTGGTTAGCACTGGAGGGGTATATAGCAGACCTAATATTAGAACACCCTGAAACTCAAATTCTACTTGCGGGGGATTTAAATGCCTGTATGGGGAATAATTACACCTTTTTAGCAAACAAATTTAACTCTTTTTTAGATAATAGAGGACAGGGACTGGTGCAACTCCCATTTAAGAGATCTTCTAAAGATCATGGTGCAAATTTTGCTAGCTGGTGTCTGGCCAAATTAGCACGTAAGCAGGAACTTCATATTCTAAATGGTGCTTTTTATGGTGACTTTCTGGGGGAATTTACTTATATGGTAGGAAATAGGGTTGGCTCCATTGATTACATGTTGGTTTGTAATTCTCTGCTCCCTAAGATAAATAACTTTAAGGTGCTCCCCTATCTGGAAGGAGACCATTTACTATTACATCTGCAGGTCATACTTCCGCTCAAGCAGGAGCGGTCTACAGCATTATACTCAGTCAAGATTGAACACACAGGTAAAAGAGTTAAATGGACAGAAAAGTTTGGTAGTAAAATCAAGGAATTTCTGAACTCTGAAATATCTCAGAGGTATATTACATCAATCATAAATATAAATACCCTCCAAGATCCCCTAATTTTCTACCAGGATCTGATAACGAACTTACCAATATTTTAACTGAACCAGTTAACAGGAAATTATACCAACTGCATAGAAACTCCAAACCTTGGTTCGATAAGGAGTGTGCTCATGCAAGAAAAGAAATGAACTCTCTATATGCTCGGACTCTAATTATGGAACAGGGGAATAGAGTAGAGGTGCAGAAGGCTCTCCTGAGTACCAAGAAACTATATAAAAGCATGATTGTAGAGGACGTCCGGTCTTGGCAGCGCGAATGGTGGTCGCACTCTCGGGATGTTCCCGGAGTTGACTCACCCACACGCGGTTGGGGGGGGGATCCGCACAAGCGGAGACCCTAAGGAGCCTTAGTTAAAGGCTCCGAACCGGGGCGCACCGGGGAAGTGCCTCTTTACTGGCCCGTTTGGTTGGAAATTGAGGCTCGCCAGATGCCCCAAAGGTCCCGCCGCGGCAGTGCCCCGTATGGGGACTAGCAACGCCACCGGACTTCGCAGAGTGATGAAGCGAAAGAACCTTTGAAAGTGAAAGTGAACGGCTGCAAACTGTGAGTTGTCGATCGAAAGCGTGGAAAAATATATAAGCGCATTTCCCCCCTTATCGAATAAGCGTAAAAGAGGAGGGAGGAGGGTGGAATGCCCCCCCCCGACTAGACCAGGGCTGTAAGCAGAGTAAGGCGGGAGTGAAATTTAAAGAAGTGAAGTTACCTTTTGGGGAATTTGTCAAAGCGAAGAAAAGGGATTGCTTCCCAAGCAGTGTGGCACGGACTTTTAAAAAGTAAACAAACAGCCAAGATGTCGGGGGGCAAAAGGGACAAGGAGAAGGAAAAGCAAGCGAAGAAGCTAACAGCAATTTCCGGTCCTAGTTCTCGCCTCTCCGGTACGGCTGTCAATCATCAAGAAAGTGAGATGCTTCGCCCTCTGCTGGATCAGATGCAGAAAATCAGCCAAACTTTAGTAAGCATGGAAAGTGTTCTCAGCAGTCAACAGACATAGTTAACAGACACAGCCAAGAAAATGGAGGAGATTGCAAAGAAATGTCTGGTATCAACAGAAGATACGCAGAAAATCAAGAAGAAAGTCAGTAAAATGAAAAAGAAGCAAAAAATGCAAGAAAGTAAGTTACTGATGTTACAAATGGAAAAATCAAACTTGACTCTCCGGTTTCAAGGAATTCAAGAAGTTGAAAAAGAAGATCTCAGAAGTATATTAACGGAAGCGTTGGCACCACTGATGGGCAGTGAAGCGGATAAATTAAGCGAAGAAATAGATCTGGTATACAGATCCTATTCTAACTTTACAAAAAAAAATAATCTGCCAGCTGAAGTGGTTGTCAAATTTACCAAACAGCGTGAAAGAGATCAGATCCTCAAAGCGACCTCAGCAACACCCTTGAAAATTGGAGAGCAAACTATAAGGATTTTAAAAGATGTACCATTTGAAATTCGACAGAAGTGGAAAGCATATAAAGGACTGACCATATTCTTGCAAAACCGTCAAATTAATTACAGGTGGTTGATTCCAGAAGGACTGGTCTTTAAGTTTAAAGACAAAAGAGAGAAGATTGACTCCATTTTCAAAGCACAAGAATTTTTGAAGAGACACGCCAGCTCAGAGGAGGAAGCAAAACTCGCTAAGTGGAAAGTTTTTAGCAGCGACGAGGACAGCAATCCAGAAGGAGGAGACGAAGAACTGGAAGAAAAAGGAGCGGCAGGAGGTGTCTCCTATAATCTAAGAGAGAAGAAAGGCAGATGCCCCAACACCTGATGAACATTTGAGAGTGCTGCAATGGACAATACTAATATTAACCCAAAAGGACTTTACTAATTTACTAATTTAACTAATTTTTTAAATCTTTGATAGGTAATGAAGCAAGAAGATCGACCGCTCATGGTGGAAGCTATGGACTGTACTAATACTGATAAAAGATTAATATACTAATTTACTCACCACTCACTACTTTTCTTTTTTTTTTTAATAAAAGTTTTATTGGCTCCCCTAAAAAGGGGAGGTATTTCGCTTA
>NW_015176553.1:67982-87109 GCF_001447785.1 Gekko japonicus | reverse complement strand
GCATGGCGGGAGCCTCGCTCTCCGACCTCTCGGTCGAAAGAGCGACTCCCCCCTAGTGCGCCCTAAAGCGCCCCGGATCCAAGCTCCTCTCTTCTGAGGGGCTCGTTCGGGTCTCCGCTCGCGCGGATTCCCTCCTCCACCGCGGGCGGGCGAGGCGCCCTCGGGAGCGACCCGAGGAAGCGTCCGCCATACGCGGGAGCCAGACCGGAAGCCCACTCACTACTTTTCTTAACCCCTCTATATACCCTCCCTTTTTTCTGAAAAATTTAAAGCAACAAAATTCTCTCCTTTTTAGGAGAGTTTAATAATTTTTAAAAAAGCATGATTGTAAAGGGAAAAAAAAAGAATACTAGAAGATTATGGGAGGACCTCATCCAGGCTGTGAGACAAAAAAACTCTTCACTTTTCTGGAGACTTGTCAACGTAAGGAGTGTTAGGACAATCTCCCCCTTAGATCTGGATATTACCCCAGATAGATGCATTTCCTTCTTTCAGAATTTATATAATGACTGTATTCAGACCCCTTTTCCTGATATGAAGGGGGTCCTTCCTTTATGCCCCCCAGTTAGTCACCAAGAAATAAAATCACATATAACTTGTTTTAAAAATGGAAAGACTCCAGGTCCGGATGGTATTCTTCTTGAAGTCCTAAAAGAAAACCCAGATTGGTGGGCACAATTTCTTGCACCTTTGTTCACATACATTGACCGAACAGGTCATGTTCCTAAACAATGGAGTACATCTATTATAGTTCCTGTCTTCAAAAAAGGTCAAAAAAGTGATCCAGCAAATTACAGGCCTATTAGTCTTATAAGCATCATCAGTAAATTGTATTCGAGACATCTACTTGATAAATTTGAAATGTGGTTAGAACAAGAGGAGATTATCCTGAGGAGAACAAGACGGCTTTAGGGCAGGGAGAT
This sequence comes from Gekko japonicus, assembly GCF_001447785.1. Lineage (NCBI taxonomy): Eukaryota > Metazoa > Chordata > Lepidosauria > Squamata > Gekkonidae > Gekko > Gekko japonicus. The sequence continues at coordinate 86,186 of NW_015176553.1, read as the reverse complement.
CAACAATGGAGCACTGTATGGTACTCCAGCAGCTAATAGAGAAGTATTTGGTCAAAGGATCAACCTCTCTATATGCCACTTCCATCGATTTGAAGGTAGCTTTTGACTCAATATCATGGCAGAGATTATGGCAGAAACTAGAACTTGCCATGATTGACAGAAGATTACTATTTCTTATATGTGCCCTCCATGAGAAATCTTCCCTTAGGGTGAGATATAACAAACATGGGCATCTTACTGACCCAGTTAGAACTTTTAAAGGACTCAGACAGGGCTGCCTTCTCGCTCCGCTATTCAATTTCTACTTCAGTGATATGATTAAATATTTGTCTGACCTAAAGTTTCATCCACCGAAATTAGCTGTATGGGACCTAACATTACTACTATATGCAGATGACACACTGTTATTAGCAAGAACTCCAGTAGGTTTGTGGAGGGCATTAGACAGTTTTTTAACATATTGCAATAAAGAACATCTTACAATTAATTACTGAAAAACAAAAGTAATGGTATTCGGCAAACAGCCGAAAAAGAAAAGTTGTTCAATGAGAGGGAATAGAATTGAGCCAGAAATTTTGCTTGTGGGACTGAAAATGGAAGAGGTCAATGTGGCCAAAAGGACTTTAATGTGGTATATGATTACGACAGCAAGAATGACTTATGCCCAATGTTGGAAACAGGAAGTGATACCTGAAGTGGGAGATTGGATTAAGAAACTACTTTTTATGGCGGAAATGGACAAAATGACTAGAAAATTAAATGACAGAGATGCAGAAGAATTTTTTGAGGACTGGAAAGATTTAAAGTTGTATTTAGAAAAATATTGGGATGTAAAAGATACTTTATTTTGCTTTGATAACTACTGAATGTAAGACATGAAGAATCTGATAATGATATATTTTTTTGTATTTAGAGATAAAAATGTTACCTGGTGAAGTTAGGTAAAAGCAGTAATGTTGGGGAGGTAATAAGGTTAACTGAAGATCTAAGCACTGTGGGAAGCCATGTAGGGGGGAAAGGGAGGAGGGTAGGATGTAGAAATGATATGAATGTGGGAAAAATGTTGACGTAATTTGGATATATCCTAATAAAATGGTTTTTTAAAAAAGAAACAATGAGAGGGAATAGAATTGAGCAGGCTAATAAGTTTATGTACCTAGGGGTCATATTTCAAGAGAATGGACATATGACAGCTCACTGTAACTTGAGGGCATACTGTGCTGAGAGATCCGCGAACGCCATCCTAAGATTCTTTCGGGTTAAAGGTGGCTCCTATGTCCCTGCAGCCCTAAAAATTTTCCATGCCAAAGTCATTAGCCAACTTCTTTATGGCACTTATAAAGGGATACCGGTGACTAGTTTACATTTTCTGGAGAAAGTACAATCTAAATTCCTTCGATCTATCTTACAAATTCCACCTAATGTCCCCAATTCTTTACTTCGATTGGAAACCGGAGAATTAACAATTGAAGCAAGTATTTTTCTTGCCTCAGCATTCTCCTGGCTTAGGTTACATAAAAATGTAAAAGGTTTATTCCCTTTAATAACTCAGGATCAGTATCAACCAAAATGGATACGTCTGACAGAGGGTAACTTAAAGTGTATATGTTTTTCTCTTGATGATCTGCTGACCCAAAATATTAATGCTGAAAGATCTTTAATCAAACAAAGGGTCTGTGATATTGAACATCAGCAAGACCTGATAAGAAATCCAAACTTTAGGGTGCCTGAAAAAGATAGGTACACTATGAATATGGCCCAATATCTTAAAAACATAGAATACCCTCCATATAGACGGTCTTTTACTCTTGCCAGGTGTGACGTTATGCCATCTAAGGTAATAGAAGGGAGATATCAGCGGATTCCATATTGTGAAAGAATCTGTACATGCCTTATCAGTGAGGTAGAAACACTAGAACATATTTTTATCTGTTGTCCCCTATTTTGAAGCAGGTTAAGGAGTGAACTCTCAAGATGATTGTGGGGAAATCATTGGCGGATAAAATACCAACAATCACCAGAGTGACAGCTAGATTTTGTGCCCAAGTAATCAAACAGAAGTACAGTTTTAAATTATAGGAGGCTTCTTTCGTGATGTAGTCTTAGTGGTGCTACTACAAATGTTGATTCCCATATAGCAAAACACTATTTATATTGGAACGATGTTGTATAATATGGACATGTGTTTTAATGGTAGTATACCTTAATAGATTTGTAAGTTTTATTACTGATAGACTTGTGGGTGACTGTTACAAGAATAAGGCAATTCATATTAATTCATAAAGTAGGAGATTTTTGCTTAGGCTCACAGAATTAGACAGAAGAATAGGGTGCATTTTAACAAATTTTAACTAGCATAATATTTTACGTTTACAGTTACAACATGTATCTAATTCTAACTAATGTAATTAATGTAATGTAACCATCAGAATATTTATTTAATTACTGTGAGTATGATTTTTCTGATCTCAAATCGTAATAAACTACTACTACTAAGCCTTGTGAACTGGGGAAATCCAGTGGGTATTGGAAGACTTCATATCAGGTTTTTCTTGAAGAAACAGAATTCTTCCACCATCACAAGTTCAGGGTCAAAGAAGGAAAAATTATACCAAGAAAATGTAAACTTTTCTGAGTTTTCAGTGTTCATATGGCATGAGGAATACTGTTGCACTCAGCTTTATTTGTTTTCATTTATAGTCTGCCTTTCTCACTGGGACTCGGTGTATATCACAAGTACAACAGAACTAGTCAGTCAGTTGTGAGCCCATTACAAAATATGATAAAATTTGAATGATAATATTTGAGTCTAATGGCAAAGATTTCTAGTAAAACAGCTTAATATAGTGGGACTGGAACTGAAGAACTAGAAGAAAAAAAAGACATTATTTGTAATAGAAGTCACCTCATGAGTCTATCCGTTATATCACAGCTCTGCTCCTCTACAAGAATGCCGTCTTGAACAATTCTGTTTCACATATTTTGCGAAACAATAGAATCATGGGGGCCTTCCTTGTGGGTTTCTTGTAGGAACTGGAACAATGTTCCTTTTGTTATTTATTGCTTATGGGTTAGAGTATTGATAATCATTATTTTGTGGATTTTTTAAAAACTTAGTTTCCTGAACAGGAAATACTTCTTATACATAGCAGTATTTGTAGGATAATATCATTTACCATGATGGCCCAGGCTAGCCCCATCTTGGAAGTTAAGCAGGGTCGGTCTTAGTTAATATTTGGATGGGAGACCACCGAGGAAGCCCAGGGTTGTTATGCAGAGGCAAGCAATGGCAGTCCTCCTCTGAATTTTGGTGGTGCATAGAAGATACAAACCAGGATCACAGATAAGGGAAGTTAATGTCATTGCCATTCCCAACATTCTTTTTGTTTCTGGCCTGACCCCATCCACCCTTTTGCAGGTGCTGACACTAGCAAGCAATGAAAGGATCCCGCTCAACCCCACCATGAGGCTGCTGTTTGAGATCAGTCACCTACGAACTGCCACCCCAGCCACTGTCTCCAGAGCAGGTAGATGGCAGAGGGAGAAGGAACATTGAATTTCCTTTGGCCTTGTAAGAAAGTGAGCAGAGTTATTTTCCAAGGGAGCCTTTTGCAACACATAATTTGTGAATTTCTAAATTTTAGATATATATCTCCCCAAGACTCTTCTCAGCTTCCATGCTTGTCTATAGTAGGATATGGTGAATGCAGGGACAGTGTCCTTATGTCCCTTGTGACGTTGACTTTTGCATAATATTTTTGCATAGCATGTATCCAAGCCTTCTTACCCAGAGGAGCCTGATGATTCATGAAGTGGCATCTAAGGGCATCTAAGGGCATACGAGCACGTTTTCATCCATACATTTCTACCTGTTTTCATGTTACATTAAGATTTCTTGCTTCCAGCACAGAGATTCAGGTTTTTCAGCAACCTGAGAGTCCAAAGATAATGAAGGGAGCAGCTGTTCATATTAATATTGTACATATTATAAAAAAGATAGAAATGGCAGCATTGTGTAAAGCATCAGTTGTCTCAAATACAGAACTCAGGGAACCAAGCCCCAGTGCCTTACTTCCTGCACCACCACAGATGTGAGCAAGGCGAACAATCCAGGCATGATGTGAGCCACAGCAGCATCTGATAAGCAGCTATTGTAGGAACTGCATCTTGGGACAGCCCAGCATGTGATGGTGGCACCCAGTCAGAACAGAGCTGCAACTAGATAAGCTTTGCTTCTTTAATACTAGTAACTCTTCAGTGGAAGGACCAAGCTCTGCAGTGCCTGCTTCTTACTTTCCCTGGATCCATTATTGTTGCTTTGAATCTGATCCCTTGTCATGGTTCATACTCATATAACCACTATTCCTACTTCTAAGTATATAAATCCAGCCATGCTGGATTGGACTAGTGGTCCATCTAGTTAAACATGTTTTTCACACAGTCTACAAGTGGGGCATGGAGAACAAAGTCTCCCTCTGTTGTTGCCCCCCAGCAAATGGTATTCAGAGAGATGCTGCTTCTGAACAAGGAGGTTCTATTTAGTCATCATGGCCAACAGTCATAGATAGAACTATCTTCCATGAATTTAGCTAATCCACTTTCAAAGTTAGCTAAATTAGTGGTCTTCACTGCTTCCTGTAGCAGCAAATTCCATACTTACTGTCTGAGTAAAGCAGTCCCCCCAAGAGCTGTTTGTTGTGCTGGTCTTGACTCTTTTCCTGACTATGACTGTGCCTTTTACCTCTGACTTTGCTGATCTGTCTCTATTTCTCATAAGGTTGGCTTAACTTGACCTGGTTGTAATTGACCCTGATTAGGGTTGCCAGTCTCTGGGTGGAGCCTGGAGATCTTCTTCATGGTCCCTGTGCAGATCACACGTTTGGGTTCTCTGCTCGTGCCAGATCCTCACTGGGAAGCTTCAACAGCTTTCAATGCAGACCTCTTGTGGGCATGGCTTGCCCCCCTCGCGAGCATGTCCCTACTGAGCATGCTTATAATGCAGGCAAGCCCTGCCCTCCCTCCCAGTGGACTACCGCTAGTATAGAGTGTATGTTATATATTAGGTGAGCCACGGTGTGTCTAGAGTGACCCCTTCCTGCCTGATGGGACAGTGTATAGAAGGTACACCATTCTTCAAAAACTGCACAAACTGCCAAACCAAAATCCCTCTTACTGATGAGCACTATTGCTGTGTGCTGTGCCTAGGAGAAGCACATAGAACAGGCACTTACCAGCACTGTGAAATTCACCAGGCAGGCAAAAAAGAACAGGGTGGCTCGCCTCAGATCACTCTTGCTGGAGCAATCCTTAACACCGCAGATGGCCCGAGCCTCGCTTATTCTCATGTTGCCGCCTCCCACTTCTGAAGAGCGTGGAGATTCGGCAGTTCAGGACATGCCCCCTAAAAAGGGGAAAGCCTGATAAGGACAAGAAATGGCCATTAGGCTTGGCAATGGACTCCATCTAATCTGTCTAAGACTTCAAAGCCCACTCACGTCATGAAAACTATGGTGGCCCTGAAACCAGCAAAAGCATCAGGTTTGATGCCCACTGAGCCTATTGTCCTGTCAGGGTCCTCTACGCAGCCTCAGTCAACAAAGACTGTGGGAGCACAGCTAGACTCCCAGTTGATTTCTTCAAGCATGCTACAAAGTAGGGAACTTGCCTCGATGCTCCAGCCAGACCCAAATACCTCAGCCCCCCCCCACTGCTTATACCACAGGAAGAGGGCTGCGCCTCTCAGCACTCCTCCACATCGTCACATTGTTTGACTAATTTACCGAGGGGGAGGACCAGAGAGATTAGGAGACATAGATCCTTGTCGGAATCCTGCTGCTCAGCCAGTGATTGCTTCATGTGGGGCCTCAGGGACAGTGACAATGAAGATTATCACCCCAGGCAGCACCGGCAGTCTAGTTACTATTGCGATGGCGATCAGCACTGCCACTATGGGCAACCCAAATCCAGGTCACCAGAATGGAGACAGGACTACAGAGATGATAAATCCCGATCCAGAACTAGACATGGCAGATACCTTTCACCAGACCACCGATCACAGAAGATGTGCTCACCAAGGTCCAAGGACCATGCAACAACTGAACGCCAGCCAGACCACCACTGTTCCAACCCTAGATTATTCAGAAAGATGACGGACTCTTCCGTCCCTGGACACGCGGGACTTGGCACGGGGTTGAATGGTGCATCTGCGGAGCGGTGGCGCAGGCTGTAAAAGCCTGCAATAATCTATCAATGAACAGCCATAAGGCTGTTCGAGTCCCACAGTTGCCGGGGTGAGCTCCCGGTCCTTGTCCCAGCTCCCGCCCACCCAGTGGTTCGAAAGCCCTTGGCAAGTAGATAAATGGGTACCTGCTCCTAGGAGCGGGGGGCACCCTCCTTCCAATGGATTGGTGTGCAGCAGCGGCGGCAGCTGAGCGATGGTGGCAGGTGACGGGAGACGATCTGGTGAATATGGCGGCAATCCAGCGTTGAGCAACGAGCGACCCAGGCGGAGACTGATTCAGGAAACGCAGCAACATGACGATGTGGCGCGGTCGGAGCCAATAGGATGGAGGCCAGTTGCTACAGCCGTCACATAGTCGTGTGCCATGAGGTCCACTCCAGAAGGAGTTGCTGCGGAAAAAGATCTCCGCCGAGACACCGTCGCCTTGAAACAGAAAGAACCCACCACGGAAAGAACCTTGCTGTTCGGGTGCCTGGTAGGCCTTCACCCCTCCTCTTGCACTGTGGCCCTAGTTAGGATGATTTAAATGTCTCTGTAAACCGCTCCGAGCCCTCGGGAAGGAGCGGTATATAAGTTGAAAGTGTAATGTAATGTAATGTAATAGGTTTAGACATTCTCTGGCCTGGCCTCCAGAATGGCTCTGAACCAGGCTTGGAGGGCTAGATTGCCCAAATTGAAGATGACAGCATGACTCCTACTGAACCTGAAACAGACAAAGGACAATATTTGTGTCCCTCAGAGAATGTGAAGGGGTTTGTTGATCTAATTCAATGTATGGCCACGACCCTAGGGATTAAACTTACATTTCTGACCCCTCCTATATTGGATGTGGTACATGACATCCTGCAGCTAGACTTGACGTCCTCAGCATCTGTACTCCCATTGCTCCCTGTACACTTGGCTACATTGCAGGAAATATGGAAAAGACCGTCGTCCACTCCAGCAGTACTGAAGAGATACGAAGTCATGCACAAAGTGGAGAGTACAGAAGCAAAGTTCCTTAAGTCCGCAATAAATTTAGATTTATTTCTGGAAAGGGCAGAGTCTCCGAAAAAAGCTCACAATTTCAGATTCTTGGTTAATTTATAAATAAATCAATGCAGGTATGGAAGGCATTATATTTAGGGGTCATAGTGAAGCCCAGACCTAATTTTTTTTTCTCTGTCAGGGAATAGATTCACTACAAGTTCTTCTAGCTCCCTCGCTTGCCTGATTGAAAATTTTCCCTTGCCCTTATCTTGGTTCTCCTCTCTAAAAAAGGTCTCTGATTACAGGTTCTCCTCCCCTGAGGTAGTTGCCGAATCCTCGGCTTCTGTAGTATCTATATCTGACATGGATGGATGGGAATCAGTCCATGTTACCTTCCTGGTGTTGTTAGTATTGGGGGTGTGCCATTTATATACCCTATTGAGGGCATAATCCCTATTGTCCCTATTGTCCCTATCTAGTTTCTTGATTTTGGTTTCTCTAGTTTTATTTTCATATTGTTTCAACTGTTCTTCTAGCTCTTTATGTTGGTTATCAAAAATTTCTGGTGTCACTTCCATCTTAAGTTTATCTTCCAATATCTTAATTTCCCCTTTGAGTGCCTCTGCCTCCTGAGAAGCCTGATCTATTATTAATAGCATGAGGTCATATGAACACTTGTTAAGTATAGCTGTCCATTTGTTCCTGAACTCATCTTTTTCCAAAAACATGGCAGGACCCTTCTGCAATCTGAGGCCCCTGGGGATTATATCCGATTGGCAATACTCCATAAGGGAGGAAGCATGTAAGGTCATACGTATGTCTTTTTTGTATAAGTATTCCAATTGTGTCCAATTAGAGGGATTCTTAATATCTGCATCCTGTCTAAGCCTAAAAAACTGCAATGCTGGTTGCCCTTACGTTGACGTGCAGGGCTAGTGAACTATGAGCCTTGAGAATAGACTCACCATACATGGTATTCCATAGAGATAAGGTGATATTGTGGCCTGACCCTTCGTTCTTCCCGAAGCTGGTCTCACCCTTTCACTCAACCTTTCACCATAACTTTGCCATCATTTTTTCCAACACCAAAGAACGAGGAGCTTTGGCGTTCTATCTTTCAAGGACACAGTCTTTCAGAAAGGATAACAAACTATTTGTATGTTATGCTAATCCCAAAAAGGGATTACCCCTGTCCAAACAACGTTTCTCTAAATGGGTTTCCTCCACAATTGAACTGTTCTATCACCTAGGGGGTGTCGAGTTGCTGGACAAACCAAAAGCCCATTCAGTGACGGCGGTAGCAACATCTTCAGCATTTATGGCAGGGATCTCCCTGAATGACAACTGTGCGGCAGCAACATGGGCCTCACCTTCAACATTCGCAAGACATTATGCTTTGGACGTGAGGGGTAGATGGGACACGCATTTTGGCCAAGCGGTCCTCAAGTCAATATTTAATTAGAATAATTTATAGTAAATGAGCAACAACATTATGAACTTATGTTAATTCTGATGTTCGCTTGACAAATACATTGTGTTGTATTCTGTTGAGTTTATATGCGTAATATTGGGTTGCTGAAGGAAAGAATACCCCCTTGAGTACAAGGGTGAGTTTGATGTTATGCAATAAAATGTTGAAAATTTATTGACATAAAGGAGTTATGCTGTGTTTGTCCGCTCAAATACACTGACTGCACATGGGTATATATATAAGGTGTAGATGCCATCACCCACCATCTTTCAGAACCTAAGCTCGCTAGTCACCCAATCTGTGATCTGCATAGGGACCATGAAGAAGATAAAACAGGTTGCTTACCTGTAACTGATGATCTTCGACTGGTCACCTTTGCAGTCACACATACCCACCCAACCTTCCCCACTGCTTGCATCTCAGGATTCATCTCAGTGTGGAGTGCTGGTGGTGAAGGGAAGGAACTGGGAGGGAGAGGGCGGGGCTTGCCTACGTTATAAGTGTTGGAAATGTGTGACTTGCAAGGTCTAGATTCCAGTCATTATAGGGTTAATCTGTTTTACCTTCTATACTATTGTTTAGACTGACCTGAAAGGGGAACTTGGCTCAGAGCTAATGGGAAGATAGCCCGGGAAAATCTAAGTCTGTTTACTAGCAATCATTGGTTACTGTGTTCAGGTGACTTCCTTCTAGGGATCAAAAAGAAGAAATTCCATTGTGTGTGACCATGTGTTCTGTGCTGTAAAGATGTAAAAAGGTAGGTCTAGATATCTCTTATGTTTTGTAGCTTTCCTTGTGAACCCTTCCCTTAGAAATAAAGCCTTTTACATAGAAAGAAATGTCTCCTCTCCAGTGAAGCAAAGATCCATTGCAAACTATTTTTCCCAACAATAAGCATGTTCAGTAGGGACATACTTGCGAAGGGGGGGGGGGAAGCCATGCCTACAAGCAGTGTTCCCTCTAAGCTGAGTTGGTGTGAGCTAGCTCACAGTTTTTTAGCCTCTAGCTCACACCTTTTTGCCTTAGCTCAGGAAGGGATGGCTCCAGAGCAAACTGATTTATGCAGTAGCCAAAGTGCTCGCTCACAACTTTAATGCCGGTAGCTCGCAAAGCAGAATTTTTGTTCACAAGACTCCACAGCTTAGAGGGAACATTGCCTACAAGAGATCTGTATTGAAAGCTGTTGAAGCTTCCCGGTGAGGATCTGGCACAAGCTCAGAACCCCAATGTGTGACTACACAGGTTACCATTCGAAGATCATCAGTTACAGGTAAGCAACCCGTTTGTATTCTGGAAATACAGCTGATCTCCAGATTGTAAATGTCACTTTCCCTGGAGAAAGTGGAAGCTTTGGAGGGTGGACTTTATGGGCATTTTACCTTGCTGAGGTCCCTTCCCTCCTCAAATCGCACCTTCCCCAGGCTGTAACTTCAAATATAGAGGAATTTCCTAACCCAGAATTGTCAACATTAACTCTGATACTTTGCCAGGAGAATGGCAGATGACAATTTTGCTTGGGTTTTTTAGTGGACAATGAAGAATACAACAACCGTAAATCATGCATGAAAAGGAAAGACCCATGTGCTGTTATGGTTCTATACATCCGCATGCACTAATTTCCTATTATTAATCCATGATCTAGCAATGGAAAAAGGGACAACTTTGTAGCTAACTTTAATATTCTTTATCACTAGGCATCCTTTACATCAATCCAGCTGATCTGGGCTGGAATCCTCCTGCAAGCAGTTGGATTGACAAGCGAGAAATCCAGTCTGAAAGAGCTAACTTGACCATTTTGTTTGACAAGTATTTGCCAGTTTGTCTAGACACGCTTAGAACCAGGTACAGTGAAACAGAGCTCAGAGTGAGTTTGCACAGTCAAAAATTCATATTATTTGTTTAGATTGGGTGTATTTCACATGGGACTTTGATAATTTGTGTTAAAGCCCATTTGTTCGCAAGAGTTTTCTCCTCCTACATTGTTGCGTTCTCCAACTTCTCCATGTGGTTGCTTGTTTGAGTTAAAAGATGCTCAGTATTATCCATTGGGAATGGAGAGCTTTGCCCCCTCCCTATCACACAGAAAGAGTGAAGAGTGTCTGTCTTCAAGGGACACCTCATTATAGGTATCTAAATTGTTCTAAAGCCTTTGGAAAAATGGTAAGTTATATGCAGGGGTCTTTTGGGGCTGGAACACCACTCTGGCAGCCCAGGAGTTGGCACAAATGGTGGCGCGGCCAGGGGGAGGCCCGAAGAGCCTCGCCGCCGGGTTCCCCAAGCCCGCACTGAAGTGCTGGGGCCAGAGGCAGGCCCGGAGAGCCCCGCAGCCAGGTTTCCCGTGCCCACGCCAGAGCGCTGGGGCCGGGGGAAGCTTGGAGATCCCTGCAGCCGGGTCCCCCTGGCCCGCGCAGGGGCGCTGGGGGGTGGGAGAGCTTTAAACCCCTTCTCTCTTCGCTCCCCCCCCACAGGCCAGCTGGGGAAGGGGTGGCTTTTGAAGATGCCTCCCCCCCTTTTGGTTCCTCTTCTGACATCACTTCCGAAGATGTCAGGGGTCATGGCATATGCTAATAGCCTAGTAGCTCATTAGCATACCATATGCTAATGAGCTCCTGCAGCTCTTTTCCTATGAAAAGACCCGTGGTTGTATGTGTAACAAGTAAACAATGTTTTGTTACTAGGTTTTTCTAGTGCTCTTAGCTGTTTAGATGCGCTATACTGACACAATGACTGGAAAAGTCTTACAACACAAGTGTGTTATACAGAATGTAGGGGCTGTTTCTGTAACAAAGTTGTGGAGCTATTGTGCCAGCTGTGGCCAGCTGATTATTTGTACATTCCACCAGAACAGGAGTCAGTTTGGCACAGTCTTGTGAACACAGTGTTTAAAAATGTCATTTGTGGTTTCATGCCAAAAGATTCCTCCTGCATGTGGAGAACATACACACAGCTAACAGGCCATAGAATAAGGCCAACATAAGCAGGTTTTTAGGTACTTTTCTTGTTTCTACTATAAATCCAGTGGTTAAGAGAATAGATGCTCATAGCAGTGGTTAGCAAATAGTGGAAAGGTTCTGGAAGACCTTCTCCAACACTCGTACAAAGCTGAATGATCCATGATTGGCTTTTCCAAATTATTATTGTTTTTAAATGTGTTTGTTTTTACTCAGAATCATTGACCCTCAGGTTCATGATGGAGTAGGGGGTTACAAGTGAGCCAAATTTGGAAAGGAACAAGTTTTTTCAGCTATGCAACTAGTTTTCACTATTGCTACAGACAGTCAGTGGGGTTGCTTTACAAGCATGAATAGTATCCAGCAAAGGGGAAAGGGCATCCTGATACCTTCTGTATACTTTACGTGAAACTCTCAGGATGAGCAGCAGATGGTTCCAAGATGAGTATATTTTGCAGAGCCAGCCTTTGCAATAACTATGATTATTTTGTAGCAAACTGCTGGGGTCTTTCGGCTTCACATGTCTGTAAATGTAGCCAAAGCCCATGTAAAATATGAGATGAAAGGGCTTATTTTATTACTCTGTTATTTGACCACTTCTGAACTCATTTCATTTGTGGCAAATCAGTGCCCTTAGCAAGGCTTCCATTTCACTTCTTTTAAGAGGATCAAAGTTTTAAAATGGCTCAGATGTATGATTACAGTTATTACTTGGCAGTGTGTTGGTGGTATTTTATTCGTCTCTGCAGCAGTGGATAAGAAAGATATACACAATGAAAGTTATTTAAAAAGTTAATGTTCAGAAAGAGGCTTTATATGCCTATCTTCTCATATTGTTAAACAGCAGTCATGCTAAATCCAATTAAACTTCATACATTTTCAATTCTCCCATTATAGATTTAAGAAGATTATTCCAGTTCCTGAGCAGAGCATGGTTCAGATGTTGTGTTACCTCCTTGAATGCCTCCTGACCAATGAAAATACCCCTCCTGACTGCCCCAGGGAACTCTATGAACTTTATTTTGTTTTTGCTGCTGTCTGGGCCTTTGGTGGTGCTCTGTTCCAAGACCAGGTATGAAGATATCTCTGCTGGCAGCAGTAATAATTAATTTAGCTCTATTTTTAATGTAGCAATCCACCCTGTGGGAGAGATCTCTTTGTGCAAGAAGAGCCATGAAGTCATTTGGGGTCTATTCTTATTGAAACTCTCTTAGTTCCCTGAGACTTTTTTGTTGTAGCAGGAACTTTCAAATTCACCCCCAAATTTGTTTTTAGTCTGCCCTAGCCTTGTAGTCCTATTGTGTGCTCCTAAGTGGAAACTGCATTGTAACAGGGATATGCTTCTTCTAAACTTATCAGTGAGATAGGCAAAATTTCCTTGAGTGATTGCCATAGCTTCTATAAAGGGAAGGTTATGAAAAATTATGATGAGTTTGCTTGGCACACATCCTCCATCTTTCTCAAATGACAAGAGTAGGATAGGCAAGTGCCACACTTTTGGAGGTACTGTGTGCTCATCACCACTTTAGGATATCTTCTAGCTTAGAGAAATCCAGGGGTTTTCATTAGCTATCAGTGCCATGGGTCTAGTGTCTTAAAAAAAACTTTCTCACCTGTAAATACCGTAGTTTATCTGAGAACAGAAATGATCTGAGCTCTGAAAAGCTATTGCCCCCAGAGTCGGAATAACAAGACAGAGAACAGTTTGGATCAAACAAGGGCCACTTTATTAATTATATACAATTTATTAACAGCAACCGGCAAGGGAGCACTTCCTAGTTAGCGGAACAGACAAGGCAGGTGTCAGGCTGACCAGCCTCCTTGTCTGATATATGGGCGAGGCACCAACCCCGGTCTTGGGCCATTAATCTGGCTTGTGACCAGCAGCCCAGCCACAGGTTGCCTCCCGGGAGCGCCTACCCCTGAAACCCTACAGCTTGCAGAGAGGAGCTTACCCAAGAGGCTCCCAGAGGGGATCCTCATTCACCACCCAGGGCCTTAATAGCCCGCAGGCCATTCCTGAAGACCCCCCAGTTCCCAAAACATGGGACGGCTTAAGGTGCTCACCATTTCCGCTTCCTTATCTCTGCCCTATTCTGCCAAAGTGACCAACCTATTTAACATAGCCACGCCTGTACCGTTCCACTGCTCCAGTGTAAGGCAGGCGAAAACACTATCACCCTGCTGCCAATCTTGGGTAATAGCGAAAGCTGAGCCAGCTCCGCCCCCCACGTCCCAGCGCTTTGTGCTAGGACGCTGTTACTGTCCCGCCTTCCCCGCGGTGGCAAACCAGCCCCCGGCCGCCATTGCCTTCGGCGGCGGCCGGGAGCTCCCTTATCTGCTGTAAGCAACCAACAGTCTGGAGCCAGGAAACCAGAGCCAACCAGCCAGCCATTCCCAAAATGAATGGATAGATTCCAGTCAATTTCAGATGGCATGAGATTTTACCACCCAGGCCTGGGCACAATCTCTTCTCTTAGCAGAGAAGCATGACATTACAGGTATCAATGTTGCCAGCCACCATACAACTTGGCAGGTGCTGGCTCACTTTGTAGAAGTGCTTTGGGGCATCTCAATTGATACTGGATTAGTGACACACAGCCTACAAATTGCATTACATATTGCAGGTGTTCCCTTTTTCTCATCTCTCAACTATAGAAGAAGTGCCAGTCTCTCTTGGCATATTGGTATATATCTGGAAGTTGATTGTGTGAAAGGCCTGGATACTTCCCGAGTGGCAGCCTTTGCTAAAATATCAAATCTCTCCCTCTGGGGAAAAACTGGAGGGGCTTAACTAGTTTTTTGATGTGTCATTTGGTTTTGAGATATACTTGCAGTCATCTTTGAAGTAGCAGCTCCAGAGAGCTCTTTCTGGAAAGGAGGAGGGAAGGGTTGTTGGCTTTCCATTCTTCATATTATAAATCTGGAGCTTCCAAAACTCTGTTTTCTCCACTGGCTTTCTTGCCTTCAAAACAGCTTTTCATGGACACAGGGGAACAGAGTTTATTCTTTATAACTTTTGATTGGTGGCATTGCAGGAGGGAAGAAAGGAGGCTTTCCTTTTTAAATTCTGCATCTTAATTAGTTTTATTATTCAATTACTTATTTAATCCTGTTTTTCACCTCTGTTGTTTTGTCATTAATCTAGCATTTCATATAATTAATACAGGCCTGGAGGCTCTTATTCATTTTCTTTGCTTGTGATGACAGGCCTTGGTAATGATCAGTGTTTCTGTTGCTATATGGTTTGCTTGTGGGAGGAATTTGTAGTGGAGAAAGAAAGGCTTCAGTGTTCCTTGTTTTTCCAACAGCTAATTCTTAAGCCTCAGGTTGCCCTCTGTTAAATGAATCAAGATCGCCAATGTCCTTCTTGCTTCTGCTGGTTAACGTCTTGTTAGTGACTGCCCTACATGACTCTATCCAATTGTAGACATGCAAAGGACACTGTGTTATTTTTATTAATCCATCCATGTGTCCTTTTTTTGCTCACAAGATAGTGAGAAGCCACTCATGTCCTTTCCGTTTGCAAAGTTTTATTTTGGAGATTGACTGGCATGGATCCAACCATCCTCCAAGTAGTCTTTATCCAATCAAAAAGCCACTATCAATAGATAGACTCCCTAGACTGGAGGAAGGCTTCACACTTGAGCCAAAAGGAAAGGTGGGAATAAGCATGTTGATAAACAAAAATCTGTGTTCAATGGAGTGGTAGGATAGGGGTAGGATCCACCCTACAGTATCTTGGCCCTGATTGCTTTACTCTTGTTTATTTTTTCCTCTTCTTCATAGTTGATCCCTTGCATTAAAACACATTGAAATTTATTCTTTTTTTTAAACCCCTGAAGGGATATTTTTATTATTTTTTCATAAACTACATAACTACAAAGAAATATATGGGGGGGGGACTACAACTATGGATAAAGAAAAGATACCCACACTAACTAAAAACCAAAAAGAACCCCAACCTATCGAACGGGATCAGCAATCTCTGTACTCCTGTCAATCCTGATCCCCTTCAAGGCCAATACCACCACCATTGATCCCAAAGCATTCAGCATCGAAAGAGCGTATAACTCCACATAAGAAGCACAAAGTAATGCATACAGACTCTGTGCCACCCCCACCACTGAAGCCCACTCAAACACCTTTGGTACTGCCTTTAGATAAGGACCTGGCACAAGACTTCTCTGATTCAGCAGTATCTGAGATTTCTTCAGAGAAGAACTCTGAGCGAGAGGACTCAGAAGTCCATTCATCACCAACAGAGCCTCCCCCCATCCAAGTTCAGTACAACCTCCCCATCTGAGGACCTTCAATCTTATGGGCAACTGGTCAAATGTATGGTCCATACACTAGGCCTCTTCATCATCCAACCCAAGCAGACTGTCACAGATTCCGTCTTTGACATAGTACAGCTTGACACCTCTACAGCCATTTCTCTAACAGTGACTAATGTCATTCAACAAACAGCTAAATCACCTTGGGACAAACCCAACTCCTCCACACCAATATCCTCCAGATGTCTGGACCACATATATAGAGTCCAAGACACTAGGGCTGAATTTCTCTCCTGTCACTCCAAACCCAACTCTGTGGTGGTCACCTCTGTCTCCAAGAGCAAGCATATCCATTTGGCCCCAGGTGATAAAGAAGGCAGGCAACTGGAACCTTTGGCAGGAAATTTTATTCTGCTGGAGCTTTGGGGATCAAAAATACAAAATACATGACCTGCATGAGCAGATAACAGTATTCTCTCAGAAATTCTACCTACTCTTCCAGATGACAGATAGCTTCTAGCCCGACACCTTCAAAAAGAAGGTATGATCCTCACGAAGCGACAACTAAATTCTTCCAAAAACACTGTTGA
Source organism: Gekko japonicus (assembly GCF_001447785.1). Classification (NCBI taxonomy): domain Eukaryota; kingdom Metazoa; phylum Chordata; class Lepidosauria; order Squamata; family Gekkonidae; genus Gekko; species Gekko japonicus. Next base: position 69,687 of record NW_015176553.1, on the reverse strand, counting down.
CGTCTTCCTCAAGACTATCACTTCCGCTGTAGCCTATGCAGACATTCCTGGACTCATTCGACATTACTCCAACAGGACACATGTCCCTATATGGAAGACTTGCCCTTTGATGGTCAAGGTCTTTTTCATTCCGCCACGGATACAGCCCTACAAGAAGTGGACAAAAGCATCAATACCTCCCACAACCTTGGGGTTATGGTCCCTACCCACTCATCCAAAACCAGGTCATGGTCACACCCCTGGCAATACTCCAAAACCTCCCTGGAGCAGTCTTGGAGGACCAAGCAGCCTCAGCCAGGCAATTGGACTTCATATATGAAACCCAAATTCCAACCCAATCAGCAGCCATTGAGATCGAAGGGCCCCCGAACTCCCAAACAGGGCCTTTGACTCCCCCATCTCCTTACCATCGCTACCACTTCTGTCTACACCACTGCTCTGCTGCCCTGTTAGAACATTTTTCTCCACTTTCCTCCAGGCCTGGAAGCGGATTACATCAGACAAATGGGTGCTTTCTATTGTTTGCAATGGCTACACAATAGAATTTCTTTTTCTAAAAATTTTTATTGCATTTTTTAAACTAAACCTCTATGGGGTTGGGGGAAGGGAACAACCTAAAACTACGAGTAACAAGAGATCATTAATACATATTTTGAATTAATCAATGTTTCCCTAATATCAAAACGGTAATACATGAGAGTTATTGCAATAAAATTCTAGAGAATAAAGTGAGCATTCAAAAACAGATTTGACTAAAATGTATGCTTCTTACCTTAAAGTTATTGATTAATAATAGGTATCAGACAGTCAGAGTTACATTATTATACTTACTTTCTTCCTTTACGTTTCTTTTCAAACTCCCTTTTATTTTTAGGAGGCTTAGGAGTTATAGCCCCTAATTCTGCTTCAGAGTCTAAGGATTCAGCCAACGAGGAGTTCTTTGAACTTTCTTAATTTTCGTCTTCTTCTTTTTCTGCATCTTTATTGTCCTCCAATTTCTCAGGTCCATCTTTATCTTGTTGTTGTTGCTCAAGAAAATTTTTTGCTTTAAGAACAGAGTCAATCTTTTCTTCCTTCCTGTTGGAGTTGAAAATAATGTCTTCTGGTGTAATACATCTATAAGGGGTGCTATAAAGATCTCTATAGAAAATCAGATATAAATACAGAACAGATAAAGGGATACTTAAAAACACATCAACCGAAGAAATTCACAGAAGACCAAAGGAAATGACTTAATCAGCCAATTGCTATGATGGAACTGGTGGAGGCATTGAAACGGCAAAACAAAGGCAAAGCACCAGGACCCGATGGACTCCCAATAGAATTTTACCTTACATTTGAGGAACAATTATTGCTCCCTCTAAAAGATATATGTAATAATATTATGGTCAATGGAGAAATTCCAGATTCATGGAAAGAAGCAATAATCTCTTTGATACATAAACAAAATTCAGATGAAAAAGAAATTAAAAACTATAGACTGATCTCATTATTAAATGCAGATTACAAAATCTTTGCCTCAATAATAGCTGAAAGGTTTAAAAAATGTTAGTAAACACAATACATAAAGATCAAGCAGGATTTTTACCTAAAAGGCAAATAAAGAACAATTTAAGATGTATTATAGATGTCATATAATTATGAGGTGCATCCAGAAAAGCAACTGGCGTTAATCTTTTTAGATGCAGAGAAGGCCTTTGACAAT
>NW_015176553.1:62166-67823 GCF_001447785.1 Gekko japonicus | reverse complement strand
AGAGTGTTGGACTGGATGGGCCTTTGGCCTGGTCCAACATTGGCGTCTCTTATGTTCTTATGTTGTTCATCATTTGCTGACCTGGAAGATGCTGTGTCAGATTGTAAGTCTTGGCACCCTCGGGATGGATGTCATACAAATGGTCCTGCTCCTTTAATGTTTGGGGATGGAAGAGGCCAAGCTGATCAGAGACTCAGGAATACTGGTGGCTCATGTTTACCACAGTGTGGTGGCAGACAGAGAGAAGAGGGACTTACAACCTTGCATTTTGATAGACGTATGTTTCCTGTGTATAAGACTGGGAGTGATATTTTGGCATTTTTTAACTTGTTTGAACTTTCATGTCAGGACTATGGAGTGTCAAAACGCCTTTATATGTCCATTTTGAGATCTCAAGTTAGTGGTCCTTTGGCAGATTTTTGGCCAGATGCCTCTTTATCAAGCTGGAGACTACTGGGGATTTAAGGACTTGGCAAAGCAAAGGTTTGCTTTGGGTCCTGAGGTCTACAGAAAAGCCTTTCAAAAGATTGACAAGACATTGTGGGCAGAGAATAGCTTGCCAGTGGTTGCAGCCAAATTGGCTCACAATTTGGATTATTGGCTGGCTGCTAAAAATGTGACTACTTTTGTTGGATTTAGAGAGTTAATCCTGATGGAACAATTTTTTTCCTTGCTCCCAGAAGAACTTTCAGCCCTGATTCAAGATAAAGAGGTGGCAAGCTTGCGAGAAGCTGCAGAGGTTGCTGAAAAGATGAAATCTAATAGGTCCAAAAGTTGGCAGAGGCTACTCATTTCTGGGACCAGTACTGAGAACAAGCCTACCTCTACAGAAAGTAGTGAAGTTGGGAGGTCTAGAAGGAATCTGGAGGCTTTGTCTCCTAATAATAGTATTTCTGTTCCCTCTTTGACCGTAAGGCCATCACGGATTGGGTCATCTTCAAATTTGTGGGGGGGGGGGGATGTAAAAGAGCAGGGCACAGAAAGTCTGAATGTAGGGCCTGGAAGGAGAAGATCCAGTCGAGATCAAATGGCCCTGCAATTAGGGTGATCCAGCAAGAGCAACTAGCAGAAGACCAGGAGGAAGAGATCCAGGGAGTTGCACCACCCGGTTTATCAGTCCAGATGAGGGAGCGGTGGCGCAGGCGGTAAGTGAAGCCTGCATTACATCTGGCCGAGCAGCTTTGGCTGTTCGAGCCCCACCGCGGCCGGAGTGAGCTCCCGGCCCTACGTCCCAGCTCCCGCCCACCCAGTGGCTCGAAAGCCCGTTAAAGGGCAAATTGACAAATTGGGTACCTGCTTTTAGAGCGGGGGGGCACCCGTCCCTTGTGGTGTGGCGGCGGCAGCGCGAGCGAGCGATGAGCGGCGGTGGAGAAGCATGGCGGCAGCTGGCGAGCGAGAGGAAGCTGGGCCGACAGATGTGGAGGCGGGGCAACGCGACAGGCTGGAGCCTGATGGACACAGGTCGACAGCGAGCATGCGTGGACGTGCGCTTGGCCCAGACTCGAAGGTGTCGTAACAGCCAGAAAGTCATAAATCAAGACCAGCGCCAGGAGGACGTTGCTCGCGGACAACAGGAAAAAACAACTCGCTACAAAGGGTGCCTGGTAGGTTAGTCACCCCACCCCACCCCCGTATGTGGCCCTAGGTTAGGACTTGTACTGATTAAATATGTGAACCACTCAGAGCCCTCAGGGGGTGAGCGGTATACAAATGGAAGGATAAATAAATACTGTTTCTTCAGCTGCACCAGTCAGCTTGCAATTAACCAGCTGATGTGCCAAATGCCCCTGTATCTGACATAAGAACAGTGCCTGCCTCTGTAGCTTTGGTGGATGTGCATGTGCCTCATTGGGCTGAGATGGAATTTTCACATGACATTTGTATTAATTACATTAAGGTTTAATCGTGGAGGGATAGTGGGGCAGATATTTCTTCAGTCCAGAGGGACTTGGTTTGCCCAAACCAAATTTTGAAAAACAAAACTGTTCAAGTCACACCGTATGCTAGTGCTACTTAGGAAAGACAGTTGGCAGAGGTTCAGATTGACTATAATGGGTTTAGTGGGGAAATGATTGTGTTGGTACATGATACTGCTCAGTGTAAGATCCCATGTCTAGTAGGGGATGATATAGGTTTCCAAGTTAATTTTGTTAAAGAGGGATTGGGAAACAAAAAAACCTGTAACTGATGATCTTTGAGTGGTCATCTGTGCAGTCACACCCATGGGATTATGTGCCTGCGCTGATCCAAATTGGTGGTATACAAAGTTCACAAAGGGATTTTCGCGCCTTTCTCCCAGGCATGTACGGGAACCCCACTGCACATGCCCAAGGAGGAGGGGCGCGGACATCCTGCCAGTTCCTTCTGACCACTGTCATGTCAATAACCGGGGAAAAGTACTGAAGTGAAAGCAGTGGGGAAGGACGGGAGGGTGGTGAGACTGAACAGATTACCACTCAAAGATAATCAGTTACAGGTAAGCGACCTGTTTACCCTCTTCGTGGTCTCTGCATCATACCTATGGGAGATTGAAAAGCAGTAGTTCACCTGGAGATGGGAGCTGTCACAAATTCAATGCTCTGCCGACAAAAGGACTAGACGACCAAGGTCCACTCTGTGGCATTCACGAACATCAACAGCGTAGTATTTGATGAAGGTGTTCAGAGTAGACCATGTTGCAGCCCCACAGATCGCCGACAGGGAAGCACCCCTCAAGAAGGCTGTGGATGTAGCCATAGATCTTGTGAAGTGTGCTCGCACAGGCAAAGGTAATGGGCGCTTAGCCAGCAGGTAGCACAGCTTAATAGTCTCGACAATCCATTTGGAGAGACGTTGTACTGAGATCTTTAGCCCTGTAGAGTGACTGGAGTAGGAGACAAATAAATGATTGTCCCTCCTACTTGAACGTGTCCTATTTAGGTAAAAAAGCAGTGCTCTCCTAACATCTAGAGTGTGGAGGAGTCGCTGTTGTTCATCTTCCGGGTTAGGGAAGAAATTAGACAATAAGATCTCCGAGGCTAGGTGAAATTTGGAGACCACCTTAGACAGAAAAGTGTCTCACACCATCCGGTAGGAAAACAAGGAAAGGTGGGTCATGACGCTGGGCCACAACTTGGCCCACCCTTCTGGCCTGGGTGATGGCGACAAGAAAGTCAGTTTTCTATGCTGCATGCTTTAGCTCACAAGTCGCCATGGGCTCAAAGGGCCGCCCCATGAGATGGTGGAGCACCAGCGGTAAATCCCACAAGGGTACTGGTGAATGGATCGGTGGATACAAGTGGAGGAGACCTATCATAAATCTCTTTGAGACCGGGTGAGAAAAAATGGAAAAGCTGTCGAAGCCCAGATGGTAGGCAGAAATAGCCACCAAATACACTCTGATTGAGAAGTGCGAGAACCCCTTCTCTGCTAGCGAGAGCAGAAAATCTAAGACCTGGTCAATCCTGACAGCAGCCGGGGGCACATCAGAGGGCTGTATGGAGGCCAAGAAGCGAGTCCACATCCCACTGTAGGATCGTCACACAGAATCTTTCCTGGCATTGAATAGCACAGTGGTGATTCTGTCAGAGAATGTTAAGTGTCCACGAGATAAGCTGTTAGCTTGAGCTTGTATACCTCATGGAATAGCAGAGCTCCTCCCTCCGCCAGAAGGAGATCTGGCACCTGTGGGAGGGGATGGCACGTCTTGGCTAGCAAGAGGAGATTGGTGAACCAAGGTTGCCTCAGCCACCAGGGGGCGATCAGGATGCACCTCATATGGACCCTCATGAGCCTTTGGACCATCCTCAGCAGCAGTGGCAGAGGGGGAACATATACAGGAACTTGATGTCCCATAGGTAAAGGAGCCCGTCTCCCAAGGCTTTGGGATCTTGTGCTCCCCTGCAGCAAAACAGGTTCAAACGTACCCCACGTTTGAAACACGGGACGTAGGTAGGTCCAGTTCAGCTCCCAGTCGTGACGCTGAGAGAGACCCCTGCTGAGCAGGTTCACATGCACATTGGCCTTGCTAGTGATGTGTGAGGCAATGGGAAAGATGTACAGCAGTATGCACCAGGCCCAAAGGACTAGAGCCAGGAGGCAGAGACTGCGGGAGATCGTTCCACCCTGCCTGTTGATGTAACTGAGGGTTGTTGTATTGTCAGTCAATACAGTCACGCATTTTCCCGTGAGACTGGAAACATTTGGCGGGCTAGTGTGATTGCCAAAAGTTCCAGAAAGTTTATGTGTTTCCTTGAGGTCATGGCATCCCACTTGTGACCTACAGAGAAGCCACTGAGGTGGGCCCCCCCGCCCCACAGCAAGGCATTGATTGTGAGGGTGAGAGTAAGAGTGAGAGGACGGAAAGGGATCCCCTCCATCAGGTTGTCCAATTGCGTCCACCATAGAAGGGAGTCGCATGCCTCTTGTGGCAGGGAAAGATAAACTGATTGGGACATTCGTGGGGGCTTGAAGTGCCGAATGAACCAAAGCTGGAGTGGTCACATACTTAGCTTTGCAAAGCGAAGGACGGCAGTTGTAGCCACCATTAGGCCCAGAAGGCATTGAATCTAGAAGGCAAAGGAGGTGTCTTGTAGTCGAACCTGTTCTGCCAGAACGGTCAGGGTTAGTGCCCTGTCCTGGGGCAGGAAAGCTGCGCCTTCTTTGGAATCGAGTATCGCCCCTATGAACTGCACTCTTTGAGAGGGGGCTGGAAGGGGTGACCAGAAGCCAGTCGTCCAGTTACGGGAACACCATCAGGCCGCAGAGGCGGAGATGTGCCACAATGACCACCATCATCTTGGTAAAGACCTGCGGGGCCGTGCTGAGGCCAAACGGTAGACTCCTGTGTTGGTAGTGGCTGGCACCTATCGCGAATCGGAGGTATTTGCGATGGGCGGGGTGGATAGTTAAATGAAAATAGGCATCCTCGAGGGACAGGAGAGGCAGAATGACTGGTAGAGATGTCATTTTGAATTTTTGGTACTGTGTATAGGAGTTGAGGCCACAAAGGTCTAAGATTGCCTTCTGTCCATTGTCCCTTTTGGGAACCATGAAGTACCGGGAATGAAAACCGAGTTTCTGGTGATCTAGAGGCATGGGTTCTATAGCACCCTTTGACAGAAGTGCAGTGACCTCTTTGAGGAGAAATGACGACCGGGGAGTGATGGGAGAATTCATGGAACTCCCACCTACAGGAAGAGGTGGGAGTTCCATGAATTTGATGGAATAGCCCTTGGCTAGGATGGAAAAGACCCATTGGTCCGACGGTGGCCCAGGTCTGCAAATAGGGATGGAGGCGGGTAGGGTCGGAAGAGGTAGACAGGCCCTGCTTGCCGGGTTTGGGTTGTTTCAGTCTGACAAGTTGCTGTCCAGAGCTGTATCTTTGTCTGGCCTGGTACTGCTGTCTGTTTGCAGACGGGGATCGACATGGCCTGTAGCCCTCATCTGGCAACAGCTTCGCGTATTGACATCTGGAGCCGTAATAAGACCAAAAGCGAGGACGAAAGGGCTTAGAGGGGGCAGAGACCCCCAGCGACCTCGAGGCCTTAATGCTCTGATCCATATCCTGGAGTGTCGAATCAGTGGATGCATGGAAGAGACCTTGGCCATCGAAAGATAAGTCCTCCATGTATGCCCTGATGTCAGCGGGGGAGTGCAGTGGTCCTCAGCCAGGAATG
>NW_015176553.1:35044-62150 GCF_001447785.1 Gekko japonicus | reverse complement strand
GAATGCCTTGGACCCGATACATATGATCCAGATGTCTGGACAACACTGGAGCAGAGGAAGCCTTGTCCCACGAGGCCTTAGCCGACTGTAAGAGGATGGTCGACATCAGGAGAGCGATCGACATGGAGGTATCGATCTGCATGACATCGAAGACAGCGTCCAACACCAAGGATTTGGGTTGGACGATCAATATACCCAGGGAATGTGCCATCCTCTTGACCAAATCTCCATATGAAGAAAGATCCTCCAAAGGAGAGATTGGTAGATTGTCTGACATCGTAGGCTTTGGTGAAGGATCCTCAGGTGACTCGAGGCGTTCCAAATCATCTGTGCTGGTATCGGAAACTGAGGATCTGGAAGGCGATACCGGTGCCACAAGCGTATCCGGTATCGGAGCGACCTTTGGTGGTAAAGCAGGGGCGGAACAGAGAGGAGAGGGTGGGAAACATGGTTCCTCTGGGGCTTTGGACTGCGACGCGGAAGGCTTAGATTTATGGTGGGGAGAGCATGAACAACGTAATCCACGGTCCCAGTCCGACTGTGGCCTAGGCGTCAGCAATTGGCATCGATGCTGACATCGGATACGATGTGAACCAACAAGGCATGTGCCCCCTATGGTCCCACGATACAGGTGGGTCGAAGTAGGTCAGGGAGTGCGGGTCTCAATTCCTGTCTAGGCAAGTACGAGAGCATGGGCCTGGAATGATTGTACTCTGGGTACTCCTCAGATCGATATCGATACTCCTCGCATTTGGGTGATCAGGATCGACGGTGTCAAGAGCCCGGTGCTGACCGATCACTTTCCCAGGAAATCACCGACTGGGAACGATCTCTAAAAGACCAACGCGGGACCATTCCCTCGACTTCAAACGGCGAGGCCGAAATTGGTCCGGAGTCGACAGAAGCCTCCGATACCGGGGGGTTCAGGTGTTGGATGGCTGAGTCCAATAACTCCATCGCAGGCAGCTCTGGTACCGGAGTATCAACAACGTCGGGTTCCACCTGCTGAGGAGGGGGTAATGCAGAGTCCGTTTGCACTTTCTCGCTGCTCAGATTCTGAGACTTATGCATAGTGCCGGTGGGAGAACACTTAGCTTTCTCGTGCTTCTCTTTTTTCCTCTTTCTGGCCAGTGTAGATGCGGTAGAGGCCTCATTCGACACCAAGCGCTTAGAAGACTGTCCCCTGTCCGATGCTGACTTTGCACAGTGTGCGGGATTCGGTGCCGAGGTACCTCCCGATGTTGACATTGTCGTCGTTGGTTGGAAGATCGAAGGAGTCTCAGCCGACATATCTCCCACAAGCACAGTGGTGCTGAGGTTTGAATACTCAGTTTGAATACTCACAGCATACTTTGGCAGATATATGGAAAATAGCTCAAGAGAATTTGAAACAGGCTCAGGAGCAGCAGAAGAGATTTTATGATAGAGCTGCTGTGCCTAAGGAGTTTTTTCCAGAGGAAAAGGTTTTGATGTTGAGGCCTGTTAGACCTTAGAAAATGATGGTTAAGTGGATCAGCCCTGGGATTCTTCGTAAGCGTCTGTCTGCCATGCGTTATTTGGCTGATTGTCCAGTTGTTCATTCTAGTCCCAAAGAGTATAATGTTAATTCACTAAAGAGATATTATGAGAGAACTGTAAATGTGCTCAGAGTGCATGTTGAGGAGGAGGAGGAAGAGATTCCATGGGACCCTGTAGATTTGTTAACTGAATTCAAACAACCAGAATCCTTAGAGGAGGTGTTATACAATCCTGGTTTGTTTGAAGAGCAGGCAGAGCAGTTGTATGCTCTTTTGAAGGATTTTGATTCTGTTTTTACTTCCCAGCTTGGGAGGACTCACTTGCTGACCCATTGTATTAATACTGGGGGTGCAGCCCCAGTTGCTAGTAGACCTTACAGAGTGAGTCCTTCTCATGGTGCTGACATTGCCAGGGAAATTAGTGATATACTTGAGATGGGGGTTATTGAACCTTCAATGTTACCTTGTCTAGTCCGGTAGTTTTGGTACCAAAAAAGGATGGGGGAATTAGGTTTTGTGTAGATTATTGCAAGCTTAATGCTGTCAGTGTGCCAGATATATCCCCCTTACCTAGGATTGATGATATGATAGAAAGGTTGGGTCAAGCAAGATTTATCACTGTCTTTGATTTAAATAAAGGCTATTGGCAGATACCTTTGGATGAGGACTCGAGGTTGAAGTCTGCCTTTTTGACCCATATGGGCTTGTATCAATTTAAAGTCTTTCCTTTTGGTTTGAGGAATGCCCCTAGTTCCTTTCAAAGATTGGTTAACTCCTTGTTGCAAGGGTTATCTGATTACGTTGTGGTATACATCGATGATGTAGTCAGACATGGGAGGAGCATCAGCAACATCTGTGAGTTATTTTGGACAGGATTCGTACAGCTGGGCTTACTTTTAAGATCTCTATGTGTCAGTTTGGTAAGGCTGAGGTCTCCTATTTAGGTTATGTTGTGGGGTCGGGGGTTATTTAACCCCTGGAGACAAAGGTCCAGAGTATTGTGGAGTGGCCTGTGCCTCAGACTAAGAAAGATGTCCGGGCATTTTTTGTGCCTTGCCAGATTTTATCGACATTTCTTAGCCCATTTTTCCACTTTGGCAACCCCATTGACAGATTTGTGTAAAAAGGGCTTGCCTGAAAAAATTGAGTGGACCGAGCAGTACCAGATTTTTTTTTGATGCTATAAAGCAAAGTTTAGTACAATATTCTGTGTTAGGTGCACCTAACCCTACCCAACAGTTTGTGGTGCAAACAGATGCTAGTCATTTTGGGCTTGGATGTGTGTGAACCCAGAAGAATGCTGAGGGAGAATTACATCCATTTGTGTTTTTAAATAAGAAATTATTGCCCAGGGAAAGACACTTAGTTATTGAGCTGGAGTGTTTAGCCATTGTTTGGGCTCTAAGCTGTGACCTTATTTATGGGGGCAGCATTTTACTCTGCAAACAGGTTATTCTCCATTATGCTGGTTGGATAAAATAAAGAATACTAACCAGAAGTTGTTGCCTTGGAGTTTAGCTCTTCAGGATTATGACTTTGAGATTTCTCATATTAGTGTGGCCAAGAACATTATAGCAGATCAATTGTCTAGAGTGTATCAGAGTATTGACGGCAAATGTCATTTGTAATTTGGTATCATCATTGGCCATAGGTTCCTTTTTATGGCTGAATGTTAGCTGACAGAACTATGTTATTATTTTTTTAGTAGTTTTAAAGGTTTGAATGGTTTGAAGAATAAAAATTGAAGTAGAACCCCAATTTTTATTTTGGGAGGGGAAGGATGTAAAGGATTAAGTGTTATGTGTATGGGGTTTGGGGTGTGGCAGCAGTGTTCAAGCCTTTTATGACTTCCTCTTTTCTTTAGGCCCTGTGGAGGGTAGAGCATGGTAGTAACAGCTGTGGTCAATTAAGGCTGAGATAGCTTAATAAGTGGGGTAGATAGAGAGGGAGTAAGTTGGTGTAGTTACTATCAGCTGTTAGTCGTCAGACAGAGAAGGCAAAGCAAGAAATTGGAGGAGAGCCGAGGGACTTTTGGAATTTGTCCCTCTTCGGGAGCCTTGTATGAGGAATTCATTTGAAGGCTTGGATTGTTGCTTGCGGTAACTGCTGTGAAGTTTTGGCTTTTAATTGCACTAAACACGGGACTGTTATCTTGTTTTCCTGTCTCCTCTCCCACTTCATCCTTGGATATAGTAAATAAACTGTTTATTTTTTGAATGTGGAGTTCCCTCCTTTGTTCAGCAAATAGCCCACAGCCAAGACAAAGAACACTATCAGAGTGAGTCCCTGGAATTACAACTTCTTTACATATACCTCATAAGTTTCTTGTGAGAATAAAATGGAGGAGAGGAACACAATATAAACCATTTTGGGTCCCCATTAGGAAGAGAGGCAGGGTATAAATGAAATAAGTAACTCACCTGTTCTGGATATTTTCCAATTGCTCATAAAGACCAGGCTTGTTGGTTGCTTCCACTACATTTGGGGTCTTTTCAGCATCATATGCCAGCTCTTTAAAGTCAACATCAATTCCTTCAAAGCGCTTGGAATCCTACAAACAAAATGGCAAGAGTCCTACTAGCTTCTCAGATAGCCCTCAACTTCCTACAATTACACCATGGCATACTCTATCTAGGCACCTAAAGAAAACAGATGGGCACTTTTCAAAGCAATTATTAATACTAAAACAGATGCTGGATAGGGGGCTAACTAAATAACACAGGTCTGTTCCAAAACCAGAGCATCCTTACATGCTGCTGACCACTGGCTTCAGTATCAATCCCAATTTGTTGCTTCTTTTTGCAGGTACATATTATGTTAGTTCCCAGTTTATTTTTTATTTTATTTTATTTTATTTGTTTATTTATTTATTTGATTTATATACCACCCTTCCTGTGAGCGGGCTCAGGGTGGTTTACTGATGAATGATGCCTTGCTCAAATTAAAGAGTGCAGCTGAGAACTATTACACCAGATATATGAATCAAGGTCTTGAAAATTTCCATCTCAAGCCTGTACTTCTGAGAAACAGTGAAGGATGCTGAAATCTAATCCAGCTAGTAGTACTGTAAATGAAAGGCAGCTGCCCCATTTAAATATATATCTGAAAATCAGATGGGCCCCAAAATTATTTTGCTAAACATGCAAATAGTTTACATTTCCTGACCCTATGGATCAATGACATTTTTATCTACACTGTTACAGCTTTGTTGAGAGACTCCAAGGAAATGTATTTTGTAGGAGCGTTAAAACCTGTTACACATCCCTAGACTCTATCACAAAACTATAATGCCAAGAATAACCTGGCAAGCCAAGACACATATTTACCCAGTTTAACCATATAGTGTTCCCTAACTAAATCAATGGCAACAGCTCAATATACATTTCTAGAATAAAAAGATGGTTGTCTTGAGAGCCTGTGCCATGAGGTGCCTTGAATTATCTTGAATAAGTTATAAAATTGTATTGCTATATGAAAGATAGCAGATGTTAACCAGTATTTTCCCATGAAAAGGAAACAGTGTTTTTACCTCAGGAAGTTGTGACCGGATATCTTCCGAGCCAATGAATATGCTTTCCAAATGAGACCAAGTTCGTTGAACCTCAAACCAGATGGAAATGACAGAATCCGCTATTGACAGCTTCCTCTGCCAGAAAGACACTTCCTCTAAGAAAAAAGCAACATGCTTTGAAGTCATCAGATTTTGAAGCTGGACTTGATTGTCTTCCAAAGTTTCAATAAGCTCCTCATCAGATTTTAGTAGAGGGATATTTGTGCGTGGGTGAGGTTCATACTGGAATTTCATGCTGCCCCAAGTGGTCTTCAGCTCTTTCACAACCTTCTCCATGCTCAACTCTTTAACAGCTTTGTCCACAATGCTCCGAACCTCATCCTCAAAGTTGTGCAGGTTGAGTTTGAGCAGGTCTGCCAAAGTTGTGTCTGCATCCATTGTAAACTGCACACCTGTTGCCTGCATCAATTGGTTCCAATGCCTGTCTCGAATGGCAGAATTCTGCAGTTCTGACACTGCTCTGAGAGATGTAAGAATGTTTTTTACTCTGTTGTCCAGCCCTGAGAAAGCATCCCAGGCCCTCATTTCTTTATCCAGGTTCCGAATATCTTTGGCAAATTTTTTGCACTCCAGCTCCATGTTTTCTACATTAATATCTTTCCATTTTGTAGTCTCCCAGTCATTCATGTTGGAGTTTACTATGGAGATCATATCCCAAAGTTCTTTAAGAATGCACACTTCCTTCCGACACTGCTTAAGCTGTTTGTAATCTGGAACATTGACTTCAAACAAGTCAGCTGATTCATAAATTGAAGCCATGGTAATTTCCATCTGCTTGAGTTCAGTATGGGCCACATCCAACATTTGGTATGGATTTGCAGCATCAAACCTATGACACAAGTTTTAATCATGTGGATATAAGTGCAAAGCCATCTGCTAGAAATACAAAACTGCCCATGCACACATTGGATCCCCGAACACAAGTGAGTAGGTATGAACGAACCGAAGAAGAGACAAGCCCATCTACAAAACTGGAATGAGAGGAAATAACTTTTCTCTACTCTTTCACATTATTCCCGAATCATCTCTCCTTTCCCTCCTATTCTCCATGTGTAGGAGTTCAAAAGAATTTTAAAGACATAAATCTTTGACCACATTTGCAATCATTGGACCTTGAAATGACCACTAACCAGGGACTAAACAGACTTACACAAGGGGCATAAGCAAAGGATGCAAAATTAATTGAAATAAATTACTAAAGTCAGAAAGCTTGATCCAGCAATTATCATTGGTAACCACTGATGGCTGTGGATCTTTCCTGTGTTCCTCTCTCCCCCAGCAGTCCCATCCAACCTTGGGAAAGTTATTCCCATGATCAAGATGTCTGCATGGACTTAGGGAATCAACTTTCTTGGAAATGGAAAAGACTACCAGGGAAGGTGAGTGTGGGAAAGATCCATGATCCTTGTACCCATGGGTCACTGAATCCAACTCAGGAGGCTCAATTGGAATCTTTAACCCAATCTGAAGGAAACTGAACTGCCTAATTCAGTCTGTGATTTCCCTTTTAGGACATTTGCTTTGCTTTCTTCCTGAAAATGTAGTGATTGAGCCTGCAACTTGAAAGAGATCAGGTGCAGTGAGAGAGGCTATTTGCCCTTACACAAGGAGTTTTTACTTTAACTGGGGAGTTAACTGGGGGAATACTAATGAATACACATGAGTTTTCCCCAGAAGGGGTAAAAGGAGGATTGTTTTCAGTAGGAGGGAAGCATTAAATGGTCCACAATCCTATCCACCTCCAAATCACAGGCACAACAGCTGCATTTTGTTTAAAAACCACTCTTCAAAAGAATCAGAGAACTATACATTCATGTAATTCAGCTCTTGGTAGCCAAGCAGAAAAGTAAATGCCTCCATGGATAAGCATACAAAGCCCTCCATGCTTTCACATCTGCCCCAACCTGAATGGTGCTTTCTTATGAAATCGCTCTCTGAATTTGTGCTGCTCCACATCAAACACAGCACACTTCCTGCGAAGAACTGTCACTTCATTTGCCTGCAGCGGAGCCACATGCTGCTTCACAGTTATTGCCAACTTCTTCACATTGTTCCATTTTTCAGGCAGCTCCTGGCAGCAAAACAAGACAAAACAAAACAAAAATAAGATTCTAGCAGAAAGTAATTTTCACATTCAGCCACAAACCCAGCCTCCATGTGTACAGTGCGTATCCATACTAGAGATATATATCAGATCTTGTTACATTATGACTAGGGGATGTTACTAGGATATATTACTGGCAGTATTGTCTCCTGTCAATTGGCATTTTCCTCATTAGATATTATCCCTCCATCTACCACCACCACTGACACAGATCACGAGGTGTGGTGGGAGGGAACCTAAAGTATTAAATCTTAACCAGAAATTTTCTTCAGAATCTAAAAATTAATTTTTTACAAAAATGGGGGGAGACCACTCAGCAACAACATGTGGTTTACTCTCTCAGACATCCTTAAGGTCTTTAGGGAATTCACCAAGGTGCTCTTGCTTGAAATGGCAAGCCCAGATCTTATTCTTCCCTTGATACCAATGCTTCAGGGCAAGCTGGCTGCCCTTCTGGACCCACACACAGGACATGCAGACATTCTTCCAGTAGTGCATGCAATGGTGCAGAGACTGCAAGGAGGCATCACATCTGTATAGATTCTGCCCCCCAAGCCTGTCCAGGAATGAGGGAGGAACCTATATTTTTACAGTACATTAAACAATAACACCCAGAAAGGTAGGCTACCCTCTCTGGATTCCAAACATCTCTGCCACCAGGAATCTCTAAAATTAATCCCTCACCAGCCTGAGATTAGAGATTCCAGAATCTCAGTTGGCATCTGGGACTTAACACATTAGCAACTCTAGCTCAGAGATGCACTTAATCTTACATAGGTAGCATGTGGCCAGCTAGGCACAGGAGTTTAGCCTTGAGATCTCAGTTACAACAATACAGACACATTAACATCAAGAATAGTTTTATTCAGCACAGAACTTAGCAATTAGACCAATAAGGATTTCAAAACAAGAAAACTTATGGCTCTTGGCCCTCACTAAACATTAAGGAGATATGCATAGTTACCAGGATGATCCATAGTCAAGAATGTCCATGGTTAGAGTCCAAATTATACAGTCCAATTAGATCCCAAGGGATCCTGAGGGAAAATCTCACTTGTGCACCAGCCATGTGCTCAGTTTCACAAAGGAGGTTGTTGTTCTCCCTGGGACAGCATTTCCCAGGTGCAGTTCAACCAAGTAGAGAGAGCAAGGAAAATCTGAGCTCTCTTCCAAGGGGCAGACAATTAAAAACCCCAATCCAGTCACAATCAGCCCTGGCCAGGAGCCAATCAATCAGTTTATTACGGTCAAAGACCCATCAGACAGCATACAGAATCAAGGAGCCAATTGGAGTAGACAAAGGAGTGTCCAATTGTTGGGTTGCCATGGGTACAACATTTGAATGGTCAGAGCTCTGAAGGCCACACCTGCAGTCATGTGACCCCCAAATTCCAACCACTCCTACATGCTGTACATGACATGGGCCATGGAGCCTTAAAGCAGGCGCCTTGAAGTCTAGCTCTTCCATTTAGAGATGTGAAGAATGTGTGGTTATATGGCATGGCAATTGAGCTTCTCTAACCAAATGTTCAAGCCATTTGGGTTCAACAGGAAATCAACACAGCAGGTTATTCAGCAAGACATTCCAGGGGAAGGCAGGAACCTTTAGAAATCAATATTTCTATACAACATCCCACCTAGAACCTCTCGCTCAACAGAAACTCTACATGCTGACAACTATGTGCGACCATACATCAAGGACAGCCTTGCCAAGTGCACTGGACAGCTCATTTGCTGGAGAGATGAGCTCTCTTGGCAGGTGCAGTGTTTGCAGGCAAAGAGGGGACATGCTGTCTCCAGCTGAGGAGGAGGTGGAAAACAGCTCTACTGTTGCTCTGCCCACCTCCCCTTCTGGGCAGAGTTCACCCATGACAACTCCTCAGAGTTCCATGGAGATGGAGGCCATCAGGAAGGCAGTTGGCCACTCTGGGAATTTAAGGAGCATGAACCAGACTTTGGCAGATGCAATGGTGCCCTACAAGTTGTATTCTACCAGTCTGCTAAGCTACTGGATCAGGAAAGAGATGGTCTGGCTGGACTTCTCTTTCATAGCTCAGAGGTTCCTCTCTTGCCCTCCAATGAGTGTGTAGAGTGGGTATGCTACTGCTCAGATCGGCAACATTGCCAGCCCACACCACATATGTCTGCTCCCCTTGAAGGTTAAGCAACTGGTCTTCCTGAAAGAAACTTGCCACTCTTCAGCTTTCTGAGGCCTTTCTTGAGGAAGTGACATTAATTTATGTGTAACTATGGTAGTGTCTTGCTGACTCTAGCTGCCATGGTACTGGCTTGACAGGCTGTTTTAATTAGGATTTTATGGTTTGACATTGGTTCTGTTGTGTTTGTCACATCAACCCTGGGTTCTACTTGGCTTCTGTGCTTTTATGTTGGTTCTGTTGGGCTTGTTGGTTCTGCTTGCACTGGGTGGCTTTTAGTCAGTGGTTTCTTGCTCTTGTGTATTTGGCTATTGGCTTTACCAATGGCAGGGGGCACCTTGTTCAAAGGTCCAGTGGTACATTTGAATTACTGAAAAATGCTTATAAAATTAAGTTACTATTAATTATTTAAAAAGCTGACTTCCAGTCTAATCCTAGCCATGTTTACTCATAAGAAATTCCACTGATTTAATAGAAGCTTGCTGCAGGACTGTAGCCTTGGATAACTCTCAAAATAGTTATGGATACTTCAGTGGGGCTGTGCTGGTGTAATTACTTTAATTTAATAATTTAGAGCATTTTTAGACTACCTTTCTCCAAAATTGGACTCAAGGTGGATTACAATGATAACAAAAAGACATGCAATTAAAAATTTCTAAAATCTAGCAATCACATATGATTAAATATTAGGCGGCAGTGTAAAAAACCATCCTGGACAATTCCATCTTGCATAAAAACAGGTTGCTTACCTGTAACTGATGATCTTCGAGTTCTTCCGGACATCTAGGGTGTAGTGCCTTATGAAGGTGTTAGGCGTTGCCCACGTAGCGGCTTTGCAAATGTCCATTAACGGAACTCCCTGGAGGAAGGCAGTGGAGGCTGCAACAGCTCGGGTTGAATGGGCCCTGATAGGGCCAGGCAATGGCTGTTTGGCGATCAGATAGCAGAGGTGGATGAGCCCCGCAATCCACTTTGAGAGGCGCTGAGCCGTGATGCGAGTCTCCAGCCTTGCTGGTGCGTACGAGATGAACAGTTGGGTGTCACGTCTCGCTGGGTGGGTTCTGTTCAGGTAGAACAGGAGCGCACGCTTCACATCCAAAGTGTGTAACAGTCTGTCCTCTGAGGATGTCGGAGCCGGAAAGAAATCCGGAAGACCTCTGCCTGTAGGTGGAATTCTGACACTACCTTTGGCAGGAACGAGATGTCAGGTACGAGGCGGACACCGTCTGGCAAAAAGGACAAGTAAGGTGTGTCATGAAAGCCAGTATTTCTCCAAGTCACCTCACAGAGGTGACAGCAACCAGAAAGGCCGTCTTCCATGACAGGAATTTCATGTCGCAAGTTGCGAGTAGCTCAAAGGGTTTCCTTGTGAGCTGACGAAAAACTAGAGGAAGGTCCCAGGGAACTACAGGAGTTTTGACAGGAGGGTAGAGATGCAATAAACCTTTTAAAAAACGTTTTGAAAGCGGATGTGAAAACAGTGTGCATCCGTCAACTTGAACATGGTAGGCCAAAAGTGCGGCCAAATAAACTCTTAACGAGGAGTGAGAAAGTCCCGAGTCAGCGAGGGACAGAAGGAATTCCCCACCTGCGGAAGAGTGGGAGGAGGTAGGTTGGGTTCATCTCCCACTCGTGAAGGCTTGACTCAGATGGTCTGCCTGCACGTTCATGTGTCCAGGGATGTGTGTAGCTATGAGGAAAACGTTGTTGGCGATGCAAAGGTTCCACAACTGGATGGCAAGATTGCAGAGGCATAGGGATACAGTGCCCCCTTGCTTGTTGACATGACTGAGTGCAATAGTGTTGTCCGTGAGGACCGTGACACATTTCCCTTTGATCATAGGTAGGAAGCTGGTGACAGCATACTGTATTGCCAGCAGTTCCAGGAAGTTTATGTGCCGCTTCCTCTTCTGCGCGTCCCATTTGCCTCCAACACAAAGGCCCATCATGTGGGCACCCCAGCCCGTCAGGGAACCATCCGTTGTTAGGGTAATTTGGGGTGACGGAGGATGGAAGGGTGCTCCCTGGAAAAGACTGGAAGGGACAGTCCACCAAAGTAAAGACACTCGTATATTGGGAGGGGGGGTTAGGACGGTGGTATGTGCGTTTTTTGTTGTATCGAAGTTGCAAATAAATCACAGTTGTAGGCGGCACATTTTTAGTTTTGTGAAGACCAGGACCAACGTAGTTGCAGCCATGAGGCTGAGTAGCCTCTGTATCTGGAAGGCCGTGACAAAGGGTTGGGTACGGACGACAGTGGCTAGGTGGATGTTGTCTGTCACTCTGTTTTGTGGCAGGTAAGCCATGCATGTCTTGGAATCCAGTAGAACACTGATGTACGGTATCTTGGAGGTCAAGGGTGGCCATCCAGACGTTTCTCTGTAGGAGTGGCATAATCTGCTGCAAGGACACCATGCGGAAGCAGTGGTAGGTGACATAACAGTTCAGCTCCCTTAGATCTAATATGGGTCGAACGCCTCCATCCCGCTTTGGGACTGTGAAGTATCGGGAATGAAATCCCGTCCCGTGGAGGTGTGGTGGAACCCGCTCGATGGCTCCCTTTTGCAGAAGGATGGACACCTCATCTAGGAGAGGCAGGGAAGGGGGTGTGGAGACGACGACGGGAGTAATGGGGTTCTGGTGGAATTGGATACGGTAGCCTTGGGTCACGATGGACAGCACCCATTCGTCTGAGGTGATATGACGCCAGGCGTGAAGGAAGGGTGACAGACGGGTTTGAGCTGACTCAGTAGGAGGGAAGTCAAAAGCCCTGCTTGGAGGACTTTGCTTGTTTGGTGCAGGAGGACTGTTGTCCAGTTCCAAACTTAGGCTTTTGAAAGGCGGGTTTTTGACCACCCGAAGCCGTATGTGGTCTCCATTACCTGTCAGGAGACTGACGATTCAGGGTGCGTCTTTGCCAGAGCCTAGGCCAGGTGCAAGGGCGATATTGTTGTCTCGTGGAGGATGACACTCCTAGAGCGCGAGAGGCCTTTGTGCTCTTATCCATATCCTGGAGCATGGTATCGGTCGTGCTATTGAAGAGACCAAGGCCATCAAAAGAAAGGTCTTCGACATAGGACCTAGTATCTTGTGGAAGATTGGTATTGCAGAGCCAGGAGTGCCCTCCTAAGAGCTATTGCTGAGGCCATTGTTCTGGAGGAAGCATCTAGGGCATGTTTGGAAGTGTTGATCTGCTGCTTTGCAAGGACCATGCCTTCCTTCTGAATAATCCTGGCCGCCTGAAGTTTGTCTTCAGGGAACCTTTCCCACAGAGTGTATTGATATCTGCTCATGCAGGCCAGGTAGTTAGTGGCTTTGACCCCCAACGCACCCGCAGAGTAGAAGTGTCTCCCAGACGCGTCTAATTTCCTACTTTCCCTGATAGAGGGGGCCGAGTGTGTTCATTTCGACTTGGATGAGGATGTTACGACCACCGAATTTGGTTGAGGGTGGGAAAAAAAATTGGCACCTCCCTCCTGGACTCTGTACATGTGGTCCAGGTGTCTTGTTGACACTGGAGTTGATGAAGGCTTTTCCCATGGTGCTTTGGTAGCTTGCAAAAGGACCGTGGACATGGGGAGTGCAATGGTAGTGGAGGTATCCAGTTCCACAATATCAAAAACATGATCGGTAACCTGTGGCTGTTGCTGTATGACAGAGAGGCCTAGAGAATGGGCTATTCTTTTGACAAGGTCTGCATATGAAGTGAGATTGTCGGATGGTGATATAGGGAGGTCCTCTGCGACAGCTTGGTTAGGAGCCTTGTGGTCAGGGGAGGTTTGGCTCTCCGAAGCCTCTGTATCAGAATTGTCTTCTCTGGATTCAGAGGAGCCCTGCTCTGGCATTTGTACTGGAGTGACTTCCGCTTGACTAGTTAAAATCTTTGGTGGAATGACTTGGGGGTTAGGAGGACGAAAAGGTTCCGATTGATGGTGGGAAGGATCCTCAGCTGGAGGTCACTGAAGGTCTCGATTTGTAGGGTGACCTTGATCTGTGCACAGAGTGGGTCAAGTAGTGATCCCAGTCGGAATAGCCCGCAGGAGTCAGCCAGGGCATGGATGGTGGATAACCGCCGTAGAGGTATCTCAGTTGGCGTTGATCCCAAGACATAGGTGGGGGGGGATAAAGACTCTGGGGGATCGACTTCGGGATCGAGCACATCTGGGAGACAAAGAAATGTGCTGCCTTTGTGAATGGTCCCTATAAACTCGCTCATTGATATCGACAGGTTCAACATGCAGACGTGGAGGTTGATGTTGCGTGCTAGTAGAAATGTGTCAATTCCGGCCTGTATCGATGTCAGGAGCTTCTGATACCATCGATGTCGACGACAGAGAAGGAGAGAGGGAAGGCTCTGCACCCATGGGGTGACTTAGGAGCTCCACATTCTCGATGTCAGAGTAAGGACGCTCTAGTTGTTGTATAGGAGAGTCCAAAAGTTGAATGGTCGGTATCGGTGGAGGAGTCTGTGTCTCCAATGTTGATGGAGTGGGGGGCACTTTAGGGGCATCACTCAGTGCAGACGCCGCCACCTTCCCCTTCTTTGCCGCCTTTAGGGGCTTAGAGGAGCCCTTTTTTGCGGACTTATCTGTACTTACCTTGGGCCTCTTCTTCACCGGCGTGGAGGCAGAGGATTGCGCCTTCGATGCCGGAGGCTTCGATGTCGGTTGGGCGATGTCAGATGCAGGCCTCGATACCGGAGCCGTCGAGGTCGAAGGTCTCTCAGAGTCCATCGCTGAGGAAGGATGTAGCGCCAATTCAAGTAGCACCACTTTGAGGCGTGCAGCTCGGTTTTTTCGGGTCTGGTTCGAAAACCTAGCACAGTGCCGGCAAGACTCAGGTCGGTGAGACTCTCCCAAACAAAAAATACAGAGGGTGTGGCGGTCAGGCGGTGTGAGTTTACTGCCGCAGCCTTTACACCAGTTAAAAAAGCCCCACTTCTTCTCCATAGAACAAGAAGAGCAGAGAAGAAAGAAGGGGGGATAGAGCCCGAAGGCCAAGCTGAGGTAAACCAGCAACTTCCCCCCTCAGGAAAAACAAAAGTTGGGGTTTTTAAAATTTTAGTAGGTAACGAAGAAGTAATACAAAAAAAGGAGAAAAGTGAGGAAAAAATCCAAAGAGCCATGAGGCAAATAGCCAAAAACACCGAACCAGTCAGACCGACGGAGAAAAGGTCTTTCCAACGCGGCGGTAAGAAAGGAACTGACGGTATGTCCACGCCCTCCCCTCTGGGCATGCGTGGTGGGGTTCCTGCACATGCCCAAGGTCTGGGCGCGAAAATCCGTTAAAGAGCTTGCTACAATGCCGATCGATCCAGCGGGTGCGCACTGAATCCCATGGGTGTGAATGCACAGAGACCACGTCGAAGATCTTCTGGAATCACAACAAAGTGGAAGTCTTCCTAACAACTTCAGGAAGGCTATCCCCAGGGCCGTAGCCAGGATTTTTCATTTTGTGGGGCAATTTTTTTTTCTTGTGGTGCACCCATTATGCTTATACTTCAAAATAATAAATAACTGAAGATTTTGGGAGTGAAGCCTGAGGAGCACGGGGTTTGGGGACGGGAGGGACTTCAATGGGATATAATGCCATAGAGTCCACCTGGAGATCAAATGTAATGCCAGGGGATCTCCAGCCACCACCTGGAGATGGTAGCTCGTTGGGAAAACAACTGTGATATAATAATGAAGTTGTGATTTAGACAATTAGAGAAAAATATTTTTTATGTGTCCTGTGTATAACAAATCATTAGTCACAGGACAAATGACTCTAATGATTTGTTATACACAGGACACATAAAAATATTTTTCTCTAATTGTCTAAGCCACGACTTCGTTATTATACCACAGTTGTTTTCCTAATGAGCTACAGTCCATCCCATGATCGCTCTTCTTTCGACACTACCTGGAGATTGGCAACCCCAGGAGAGAGAGAGATTGGCTTCCCTCCCCCCCGCACCACCATCACCAAAGCCCCCACCCACCCCCACCATGGACAGTTATGGGAGAGAGTCATTGGTTTCCCCACCACCACCATCACCATGCCTTCTCTCTCTTCCCCAGTCCCCCCCCCCATCAGCAGCAAGGAGACTGGGGAAGTGCCCTGCCACTTCTGGTCATTTTCACTCCTCAAGGAACAGGTGTTAGGTTTAACAGCTGATTGAAGGGGGCTGAAACTAACCAATAGCAGCAGAGCAGATTTCCTTTCCTTCCCTAGCTCCCCACAGCCTGACCAGAAATTGACCAGAAGCAGTGGGGCAGCTTCCCTTTCTTCCCACAGCCTCACTGGAGGCTGCGGGGCTAAGCGCACTGGGGGTGTCCGGCCCCACCCCCAAATGCCCCATTGTGGCTATGGGCCTGGCTATCCCAAAAAATAGGAGCAGCCCCAGATCAGGCAGTGATTATCGTAATTACCCTACAGAAGGGAATATCCAATAGGTGATGGCCTGAGAAAATCTGCCAAACAGGTTCATATCAGGAACGGTGATCTTGCAAGTATTGTGGTCCCAGGCTATGAAAGGTATACAAACATACTGTATTTTGCATCTACATCCTGTTCTTCCTTTAGAAAATTCACAGTGGCTTAAATGAGGTTCCCACTAGTGTCCTATGCAAACACTTAGTAGGCCCACACATCTTCAGCTTCACCAGTGCTACAGAATTATGTTACCTTATCATTCACTTGACCTAAGTACAGAGAAAAAAATCTCCATGAAACTTTAGATTATGGAATTCATCTTACACTTTTGATAAACTTTTGCATCCTCTGCGTATCAAAGTAACCTTCCTAAAAGCACTGCATCCCTAATGAGCATGTGTTTTGTGGCTAACAATATTCTCAGACGGCTGTTTTTCCTCCCTTTCCCTGTAACTTGACATCCTACAAGCCATATGTAAAAGTATTTTATAAGTCATTTGTGACTGCATAGATAAATATGGCTAAATCACATGAGCACTTTTTTACCTTGCCTGACAACGAGATCTTTAGTTTCTGTTGTTCTGAAGTGTTCTGTAGACGGTCAGTCCAGGGAGTAATATACTGATTACTAAGTGAGGTATAACGGGGGCAACTAAAAAGGTTATGGACAATTGAGTCAACTTGATCTTTGCAATAAGTACAGAAGCGTTTATCAGAAGGGGCTTCTACTAAAATAGTCCTTCATCTTAGTGGAAGGTAACACGTTGCATCTAAGTAACAGGAAAGAGCAAAGATACTTTGGAACTGTTAGACTTTTTAAGTTTCCCATCTGTCCTGAAATTTGCCTATCAGTCACATGTTCCCACCCACCTCCAGCTGCTTGTAGACTTCTCCTGGCAATTCTTGCTCATAGATCTTCAGCAGTTCAATTGTTTGTTTCAAGGGCTCAAACATCTCGTTGGTGCTGGTCTGTCTCTCTTTCACAGCCATCAGATGACCCATAATGTCCACCAAGCCTTCATAATCTCCTTTTTCCACATCGTTGCTCAAACCTCTCTCAGTAATTTCAATAAACTTTTCAAGATCAGTCAAACTGAATACAGAATAGGAAAGAACAGGAACAACGTTTGTTTGAGAATTAGCATTATTGGCTGTCTCTATTAGCCTGAAAGGCAACACACAGAAGAAGCAACATTAAAAAATCATTTCTGATCATGTCCACCTCTTATGGCCATAGGGGCTCCAACCTGGCCATGCCAAGGATTCTATTTATACAAATGCAAAAAGACAGAGAGAACTATTAAAAGTATAATCATGCATCTTAACTGAGGACTGATCTTTAAAATCCCATGATATGACTTTAGAAACTTCCTGCTTTTTCCTGATCTCTTTAGTACACTGTCAGTACTTTACACATTTAGCTCCTATTTTAACATGTTTATTGCTTGCCCGCTGTTCCCCCTGAAATAAATCCAAACTGTTCACCCTATACACTTTTTATTCCTGTTTTGTCTCTGCATATCTTAAAACATCTTCATCATGTTACATGCTAATTTGCTGTTCAGCCTCTGTCTATAAGTTTGAACTGTTATCTTCCATTTCTATGTATCTGAGAAAGTGTGTGTGCACACAAAAGCTCATACCTTGAATAAAACGTTGTTGGTCTTAAAGGTGCCACTGGACTCTAACTTTGTTCTGTCAGTACTGTAGGTAGCCTGGCATTCTTTGTTCTGCTTTAGATTTCACTGGCAATAAACCAGAGATGTATACCCTCATGCACCCCTCTGGATTATGGTCACTATGTACCCCAAAGCATGAATTCACAAGAGATACATAATTAAGGTGAAATTATACAAGATCATTAATGGTGTAAAACAGAAATGCTCAACATTTCTTGCCTTTTCTTGCAATTCCTGTCTTTTTAGCTTGAAAAACTACAATTCTAGGTGAAACTTCCCCAAATTTATCAGGATTCCTCAGGGACTCATTAAGGCCTAGTAAGAAGGTCTCTGGTATGTCAGCAGTGGGCAATTGTTGCTATAGTGAATAAGAAAATGCTGTCAACATGTTAAGACCCTCAGCCATAAACTCAGGCCCGTAGCTATGGTGGTTGCATTTCAGAGCCTGGCCCCCCAACTTCCTGCCAAGGACACCAACTTCCATCCAGCCCAACCCCCCCCCCCAACTCTCTGGGTTGCCTGGAGGACTCCCCACCACCACTGCTTCCCCAAGCACAGTTTGCTTTCCTGCCTGCCAGCAGCCCCAGTGGCTCCATCCCGACAGCACACCATTCCCTCCAACTACCACATGGGAGGCCTCCATGGCGAGTGTGAGTTCTTTTGTCAGTGCCCCCCGACCAGTGTTCCCTCTAAGCTGAGTTAGTGTGAGCTAGCTCACAGTTTTTTTAGCCTCTGGCTCACACATTTTCATCTTAGCTCAGGAAGGATGGCTCCAGAGCAAACTAATTTATGCAGTAGCCAAATTGCTCGTTCGCAACTTTAATGCCAGTAGCTCACAAAGTAAAATTTTTGCTCACAGGACTCTACAGCTTAGAGGGAGCATTGCCCTCCGACTTAATTAAAGGCCTCCCAAATTAAAAATTCCTGGCTATAGGCTGAGTGGCTGGTTTTAGGCAAGTCACTATGTCTCAGCCTCAGACCCCATCTGTAAATTAGGGATAACAATAATAATTTGTATTGCTAGATTATTATTGAGGATTACTGAGATAATGCACATGAAGCATGAGATAATATATATGACACTCTGAATGTTTTATGAAATTAAACAATAAAGAATTATTTTAAAAAATATGACACTCTGAAGTGCCATAAAAGTTGATATATCATGTGCTGAATCAGTCATATGAATGCTGAATACAGAACTTAAACCACATTTATCATGCCTTGTAAAGATGCCAAAAAGTGGGTTAAGCAATGAAATGATAAATGAAAGGTGAATTATGAGCTGGGCATATACTGATGCCCTGCATAGATCAACCTAAATTCTTTTCTTCTCTAGCACATGCCAAACAATGCAAGGGTACTCTTGTGTTATGTATGTGGACCGCCACCAGGGGTCAGCAGATAAAGCAGGAGCTTGGTCCCTGAACACAAAGGGGACCTAGGATCCTAGTCCACCTCAAGTCCACCAATAGCACCCTTGGTGGGAAATTCAAACCCTCCTATGGGAACAGAGGTGTGCCGGGTGGCGTGTATATAGTTGGCCTTGCAGGGCAGTTTGTCCTTGTCTTGTTGTGAAGTACAATAAACACGTTTGAACGCATGTCGTAGTCAGAGTTCTCCATGCGTCGAACCCAGTACTTATCACTTGACTACAATGTGTGAAAAATGTGTGAACTGGTCCTGGATGGAAGGTAAGCTGAGCTGGTGGAAATGGCTACATGGATCCAAAATACAGCTCCTTTGGTGAGCTCTCTGGTCGGTTCGACATTATGAGCTTTTTGCATTGTAGAGGGATACTTCCCCCCCCCCCTTAGCTGCAAGCAGAATTAAGATTCCACACATTTAATACAGCATTAACTGCCCATTCCTAAAGCCAAGAACCTGCTAAAATGTATGCTTGGAAGTAAGTAGCACTCTGCAAGAGTCTATCTTCTCCTCACAATTATCCCTTTAAACATAGGGTCTGATTAGACAATAAGTTAAACATGACTTGGGTTGCATTTAACTTGTGATCCAGAATTTATCTTAGAAAAGTGGGGGGTGGCAAATAATCACCCAAACATAGGGTTGCCAGCCCCCAGGTCCGGACGGGGGTTCACTCACTTCTGGGGGCTCCAATCTGCCGCTGGGAGCTGGCCAGCGAGGAAAGCCTCATCCCCAAGCCACGGGGTGGTTGCATGGGCCTGAATCCCAAATAGTGAATTGCCACTGGAAAAATAAGCCCCCCACCCCACTCGCAAAAAGACCGTTTAAAGGGTCTTCTTGTGAGCGGAGCTGCAGCCAGTGACAGCCCATATCCCTCCCTGCTGAAAGATTTAAAGGGCTCTCCAGCAGATAGGTGGGCAGCGTGCTCCCCTCTGATCAGCTGAAGCCCTTTAAATCACTGCAGGAGGGCAGGGAGGGGGTCGTCATGGCTTGGGGGTGGGGCTTGGGGTGGCTCACCCACCCCTGGAACACCCCCAAATCCCTCTGCCAGAGTGACGAGGGGACCTGGCAACCCTACCCAAACATGGCATGGCAGCAGTAGGGGCTTAATCGTTTCTGTTAGCAAAAGCACTTGGGGTAGAAGGGAGGGAATGATGAAGCCCCTCCTACTGCCATGCCATGTTCAGGAGATGATGGCTGCATCCACTGAACCAATTAAGAGTATTTCCACATCAATTGAGGCTGTCACATTTGCTTCAAGGCTGAACGCTCCTGCTCATCCACAAGTTCATTACTTGTATTGAGGAAACTCCCCAGATATCGTGAATGTGTCCCCCTTCCCGATTTTATTTTTTGCTGCTGTTTCGACTTATAGCTACTGACTGTTTTTTAAATTTTAAATTTTATTAAAAAAAAAAAATTCACGGGGGCAGACCTTCCACTTTTAAAAATAAACCTCTTTACTTTAAAAAAAAAAAATGTTCAGGAGATGATTTCCCCTTCCACCACCATTTTAAGGTGAGTCCTAGGTCACATGTTTCCCCCAACCCAACTCATGTTAAACGTATTGTCTAACCAGGCTCTTTACTTCACAGCTGCTTCTGCTGCTACATGCTGAATTACTTCCTGTTCACTCTTGGTATTTGTATGGTGGGGGGAGATTGTAATTATGCCTTTTTCCATTGCAGCAGCAACAAATGTTCACTATTTTTTATTTTTATATTCATAATCACTCAAGTTTTGAAAGGATGATCATGAAAAATATATTTTTAAAAAAGAATTAACATACTTTGCAGTCAGTAATTAAAATTTCCCCCCTCCTGAAGAAACAAAACTGATTCAGAATACATTCAGGCACCATGAATGAACCAGAAGTAATTATGGGAACAATCCTAAGCAAGTCTACTCAGAGGTAAGTGCCATTTTGTTTAATTTGGCTTACCCCCAGGATTTTTTTTTAATTGCAGCTAAATTTAGTGTTATAGAGAACTGGAAGCTGCCTTAAAGTAGAGCCAAGGAAGATTGGGGGGGGGGGGCTTTAATTACTTCTGGTCCCTTAAATCAATGAACAATCCCAATAGCTGTGCAGGGGGAAATGACTAATTAAAGCCTTCTCCTACCCCAAAAGGATCAATTTAGGAATGGGGGTGTGTGAGGCACTCTCATCACAACCATGGAAAAATCAGAAACTACAAAAATAAATCAAAATTTTTGACAACAATATTCCAGGTCTCGATGACAGTATCAAATACTGCAATTCGTTTAGATGCAGGCCTGGTTACAGTGGAAGCAAAGCTTTGGATTAATGCCTTTAATTACTGGTTAAAATTGATTTTTTTTGCCAATTGGACTTATCCAGCTTGTGATGCAAGATAAGTGTTTGCCTTTATGGAGAAAAAAACTAGAAGATAAACTGACTTATTTGGCCTTACTGAACAATTCATATGCTCCTTGGGATATCTATAGGCCAAATCTCTCTATATAATAATGCTGTTTTAAAGTGGCAACATTCCATGCGCTCCCATTGGCTGTAAAATGCTCTCCCACAGCCATTGGCCCATCAGCCGCCACTCAAGAGTACTCGTGTGTCATTGGCCGGGTGCTGGGTCGGCTGGTCTTCCCCGCCCACTCCCCCTTCAGCCACTCTGCCCTATCAGAATTACTTGCAAACGGCTTTCTCTCTTGACGAAGATGCTTCTCCTGCTTTCCTCCTGTGTGGGAGTAACTTTTACCTCAGTGGCTGTTGGTAGGTGTTTGGTCCCCCCCCCCCCGTTGGCATTGTTTTGCATGATTTTCATCGGCTTCCATTTTGACTGTATGATTTTTCTTCCACATCTGATCCCTGTAATACTGTTGGTATGCACAAACATATAAAGATGCTTTTGCAGTGATCCCTTCATTTCATTTATCTTCAGGGCTCTAGTCGGGGGGGAGCTCTCAGGTATGGAGCTCCGGAAGAGAACCTCTAGGGGGTGGGGCGGTCACGTGGTGAAGCCCCGCCCCTTCTTTACCCCGCCCTCTGCTTCGATCCTCATTCCGTTTGGGAATGAGGATGAAGCAGGAGGGTAAGTAGCCGGGCCTTCTGACACACTTCCGGTGATGTCAGGGGGTGTGGCCTTCTGTCACTTCCGGTGATGTCAGGGGGCGTGGCATATGCAAATAAGTTATGCTAATGAGTTATGCTAATGAGCTCCGGCAGCTCTTTTTCTACAACAAGACCCCTGAATGGAAGTTTCCCTGCTCTCTCTTGGGCCAGAGAGAGAGAGAGGCTGGAGCACAGAGCCAGAGACTGGTGTGTAGGGGATGGCGTTTAACCCCTGTAGATTTATGCCCATGTGGGTTCATAGTGTGTCCTCACTCCTACAGCTGTGCCTTATTTAGTGTGTGTGTGCGCTCCATAACTGTGAAAATACTTAAATAAAATCTTTTATTTGGGCTAATAATCTGCGTTGTGCTCTGACCACATAGTCTCCCCCGCTCTGCACAGTAACAAAGGGAGGGGGTAGCCCAAGGAGGCAAGGAAAGGCCAGACCCTTGGGTTGCCAACTTTCCAGGGAACCCCCAAAGACTGGGGATTCCATCACCAAACAGGGAGATTTGGCCAGAGGGGTCTCAGTGTCCCTCTAAAAAGGCAGTGACAATTCAGTGAGTGGCGGCAGCGAACTTAAGGAGTGAGATACGCCCACAGGACAAGGGTGGAAGGCAAACAGCTGAGTTGTAAACTGCAGCCCGTTTCGCCACAGTGGGCAACAAAGCTTGGTTCAGACAAAGGAAGGAAACCCTTCGAAGGCCTTTGTGAGGAACTTTTCCCTTTTTTCCCTCCCTGTAGGTTGTAGTATATAAAATGCAATTAAAAAGGTTGCTTCAGCCTGACCTGTTACGATGTGTGTTCCTGACCCTGTGTCATCTTTGTGGCTCTCACCTGAATCCTTTCCACCATGTCAACTAAAGTATTGATATATCCTGCCAGAACTGACAATGCTATTCCAGATAAAATCCCGGGGGCACATCAATACTATTATTTCTTTGAGTACTGCCTACATTTAAAAACACATAAAAAGTGGTCCTGACCCATCAATACATTAACCAAACCCCTGTTCAGCATTACCCAAAAAATTAGGCCAAGAGGCAAATAGGACATCTCCGAGGATGGCAGAAATGCCAAGCAGCAAGTAGCACAATGAAGGGAAGGTAGAACTGAAGCCAGATGAGCTGTGTCTCAGGTCCACACTCAAACCTATCTCACATAAACCTTCAGGACCACAGAAGCACTTCAACAGAAAACAGTGATACCTGTGAGTCACATGATCAATGAGATGCTGCTTGAACATGAAGCTCCACTTTTTTATTATACCCAGAAGTGACACTTTGAGTGGTCGAGAATCAACTTTCATCCAGCCATCAAATATTCTGATAGGCTCCAAGTGGCTTATTTCTTCATAGATTTTCTCATAGGAGTCTATTTGCTCTTTGAATTGCTGCAAAGTGGGAGGGGTCTCCGGTACCCCATCCTCAGCATGTGCCTCTATTTCCTCTGCTGTGAGGACATGACTATACAACAGGAAATGCCGCATGAATTCCTTTCTGTCATCCATGTAGAGGTAGGAGTAGTGGTCGAAGGAACTGCGGTAGTCACAACAGACAGACATCATCTTCTGGATATGCTCCATTAGGGTGTGGCGCATATCAACAAGATCTGACATCTCCTCCATGTCATCCTGGAAAAAACGGAAATATGAGGTAGTGCTAATTAGCAGGATTGTACGCATGTAAATATGAAAGAGAGCAAAGGATGACCAAGGGAAAGACCTGATAATGGAGGAATAGGCTGTGGTCTGCCAGTCTGGGCACCAGAGAGGAAATCCGGAACACATCGTTGACAAGACCCTCAACAATATCACAGAAACCATCACTGGCACCAGCATCCA
The DNA here is from genome assembly GCF_001447785.1 of Gekko japonicus. Lineage (NCBI taxonomy): Eukaryota > Metazoa > Chordata > Lepidosauria > Squamata > Gekkonidae > Gekko > Gekko japonicus. The sequence goes on along the minus strand of NW_015176553.1, from coordinate 38,350 downwards.
AAGAGGGACGGAACACCATATCAGGAATTAATAAATCCAGTTGCACTTCGAAAAAAGGAGCAAGGCCCGCCTTAGAATCTGTAAGACAGAGGGGAGACGACTAGGGTTTAGACAACCTCTCCAGTGAAAATCAACTAGAAGATTAACTACATGGTTAAAATACAATACTTAACTCAAAGAGAGAAACATACTTTTTTCACTTAAGCATCTTATATTTGCCTCCATCAAATGAAATCAATAGGCAGAGGAATATGAGCAGTTTTTATCAGCCAGATCCTCTTGCCACCATTCTTCAGTGACCCCCCCACACACACTGGATCCAGGTTAAAGATTAAGTGTTTATTACACACCCTCAGTTCCACCCTGCCTACCATAAACACTAAAAATGAGTAACTACTAAGAACATTTTAAAACAGAATCTCAGTCAATGGTGGACAAGGTCACTGCCAGCTAGTCACCCATGTTTTCCAAAAGGTACTTCAGTGAACATTCAATGGCATGAAAGAACCCATCCAGGACAGTTTCATCCACATGCTCTAGGTAAGCTTTCCAAACATCAGAAGCTGGATCTGCTCCAAACAGTCTCAGGTTTTCCTAAACACAAAAAGCCAGAAACAAAAGCAGGTGATGTGAACATGTCCAAGTGCTAACAAAAGAACTGATGGCCCTACTGGCTCATGTGGCTGTAACCAAGGGCTCTAGTGGTAGCAGGAGTTCCTTTGCATATTAGGCCACACACCCCTAGTGGATGGTGCCTTACTGGGGCTACTGTAAGCTCTTGGAGGATTGGCTACACTAGGGGTGTGTGGCCTAATATGCAAAGGAGCTCCTGCTACCAGTAGAGCCCTGGTAGGAAGTGGGCCACAGAAGTAAATTTTCATTACTTAATGTTACCCAGAGATACTCAACAAGTATTCTCAGGAAATACGGTATGTAAACTTTGCAGGAAAAGATCTCCCCAAGAAAGAGTAGAAGCAAAATAGAAGCACGCTGTATCAGGGAGACTAAGGCTGTAATCCTATGCACACTTTCCTGGGAGTAAGTACTATTAATCACAATGGGACTTGCTTCTGAACAGTCTTGCCTAGGATTTTGCTGTAAGCCTTTAGAAACAAAAGCAGAAGTCCTCTTTCTAATTACTCTGTCAAATAAAGTCATTCATTGTATAGGAATATTTGCAAACTGTGAATAAAAACACATGTATCATCCTTATATTGTGTCAGATTGTTGATCCATCTAGACCTATATTGTTTGCTCTGACAGGCAACAGCTCTGCAAGTTGTTAGGCAGATGTCCCAGCTTTGCTACCAGAGGGAAATACCAGGAGCTCTACCGCTGGATTATGGCTTCTCTGTTAATCTTTTCTAACACCCAAGACATTTTAACTGGAGATGCCAGGGACTGAATCTGGCATTTTAAGCATGTGCACAATCTTGGCTCTGTGGATATTCCTGATACACTTGGACCAATAATTCAATGATCATTTTGTACCCTTTACCTCAAACACTGGAACCAAACTGAAGGCAAATTTAGTGTTGGCTTTTGTAAAGAGTGAGAGACACTTTCATATACAGCAACAAACCACTGTGTTTATGAGAATGAGCTTTGGGTTAAGCATTCCCTTCCACCTTCTTTGCACAGCTCAAGAACTATGATTTGTTTCCTGCCTTCAAACCATGTTTTAGGGAGCATACAGACATGGGCCTGGATCCATTGGAGTGCTGGCATGGATGGAACAATATGCTCCTGTGGAACATGACCTTCTCACCTCCCCCACCCCTCTAAAGATCTGTATTCCCCCGGAAATGCTGCTTCCATTTAAAGGGACAGTTTGGGACAGTGGGAGGAAAAGGCAAGAAAGTAAAATTCTGCAGGTAGAAATTGTTGGAAAGACTCCAATGGGATCCAAGTCATGGGCTTCCATGACACAGTCTTCTTATGACAAACCACGTTTTTTCATTACATCTAATGGTTTGCCATTATATCTGAATGCAATCCCAACGGAAACATTTTGCATTTTTCAGGACAAAGCACTAAGATGTTATAGGACTGATAGGCAGTTTCGATTGTAAACAGATGGTCTGGACTCTTGTGAACATTCAGGATTTGGGAGTCAGGCTCTCAGGAGAAGAAACATGGAATCCCTGTCAACAGGAAGGTAGCATGATTACACACTGAATGCTACAAAGCTGGCTACTCTTCTTTGCTTGACTTAACACTGAGATACCTTTGGGGAGTTTGTACCTGTCTAGCTTTAAAATCTCAGTCAGCTTGCAAACTGCCTAGTCCAGGCAGATTTCACAGCTTTGAAGAATGTCTACACCTATACAGATCCCTGCAGACTACCACAGCAGTGCAGTGTCTGAAGTCTCAGTCTGCTGCAAATAAGCCATGTGACACTCAGACACCATACCATCTGCTTTTCTCTCACACCCCATGATGCATTACATTTGTGAACGTAGCCTGAACAACACAGGCTTCTTGATCTTTAGCTGATCTTAGAAAATGGCAAACTTTCTCCAAGCCTTTAAGTAACCATGAAAAGAACACAGAGATGCATCCAAACATCATTAGTATCCTTTTCTGTGTAGTGACAGAAGTGTTAATTTATAAATGTGATTTTTCACTACACATACATATACCTATGTATACATATGCATGTACACACAGAGAGCAAAACAAAGACAAGAATGTATGTTGAAAGCAGCTTCTACACTTCTAGTTCTGTGTTACAGCCATGCTAATGAACGCAGATGTCAGTGTATGACAAAATGGCAGCATCCATAAAATACTCTAGTTATGCAACAGTTGAATGGTGCTATTAATCTGTTTAATATTAGCCATTTTGGATCAGTTTTACTATGAAGGGAAAAGGAATATTATAAGTGGCATCTGCTAGTAACCCTCCCACTATGACTCACTTATATCAACACAATATTACCTTGATCAGCAAATGAATCTTATGCCCTGAGTCTGTGATGATTCGGTAGTACTTGTCTAATCGTTCATGTCGATCATCCAGGTACAGTAGAGATTCTCTTCTCCCATCTTTTCTTTCAAAAACTGGAAAGACCCAAGATTTTATGATATTCTGAATTTCTTCTATGTTGTCTTTGGTTTTCTGGATTCTTTGCTCAAGATCCCAAACGCTGTTAACCACTGGGGAAATGCGATCCCAAAGGCCTTTCAAATAACAATTGAGAATGAGTCAGAAGAGAGATTAACATCTTCACCTCTACAGGATAAAAAAATGCATTGTTTGTTGTTACAGATAGTACTTGTCCTATAAATGCATCCATTGTAGGG
>NW_015176553.1:3115-34764 GCF_001447785.1 Gekko japonicus | reverse complement strand
CGGGGGGAAACCATATGGTTTTCCCCCCAACGATCTGGGCCACGCCCCCAACTTGAGTGACGTGGCTGCATCACTTCTGGTGACGCAGCTTCGGGGGCGGAGTTCCCCCCGGGGCCCGATTCCACAGTGGCGGAAATCGGGCCTCCAAAGCGGGGGTTTCCCCAACCCCACTTGGCAGCCCTACACTGTACAAATACCAACCAATAAGGTTGTTCACATAAGGACTAATCACGGATGTTCCCGCTCAGGGAGCTTGCGAGAAGGTGATTGGTTAGGTGCTTCCTGGGCTAATAACATGATTGGATGGATTTGGATCCTACCCAGGACGAAGCTTTACATTGCACTTCAATTAGATGTTTCACAACATATCATGCATTCAAGGCAGCTTTGAATACACTACAGTGACATCAAGTCGCAACTGACTTATGGCAACTAAAGCAAGGGGCTTTCAAGGTAAGTGAGAAGCAGAGATTGTTTGCAATTGCCTATCTCTGCAAAGCCATCATCGGTGGTCTCCCATCTAAGCACTGACTCTGCTTAGCTTCTGAGATTTGATGAGATCAGACTATACCATGCTGTCTTCCCTCCCAAACATGAGCTAAACACAAATAATCATCGATATTGCATTTTTAAGTGCAGTGTGGTCATGGGTACCTACTGGATGGTGCCTTTAACATCACCACATCAGGAGAGAGAAGACTTTCCCTCTCTTAGCATATGGTGACTGTTACCTCAAATGGTCTGTGTTGCCCCAAAAGGGGGCTGTCTCCTATTTTAGTTGGGGAATTAGCGAAGGAGACAAAATGACTTGCGAGAGGTAGGTAAGTAGAGAGATTCACTACCTATGTAGAAAGAAAAAAATGAAGTATTGTCATGAAGGTAGAAAGATCATGCTTTTGGGGTCTAAGATCTTAGAATCTCAAGAATTTTTTTAAAATAAGGAAATGAGAAAAAATAAATATTACTGGAAGGCCCCCGATGTGCCTCTGCAGAGGGAAGCATCTGGCAGAAAGCACTCCTTATCATCTTGTACCACCCAACACCCTCTGTCTGTAAAGTACTAGCCATTTCTGGAGCCCCAGCTCCATTGCTGTCTGTCAGTCCTGGGCGCCTACTGACAAGTCACCCCCAAACTTTGTTTGGGCCACTTTTCATCTTCACAGCCTCTTCCCTGTGGACTTCTGTACATCCAGAATGGTAATCATAATCTCCAAGAACCACCAGAAGATGATTATGGACGTACCACCTGTCAAAATCAAGATGTGACAGGTGCCATGCCCCTTTCTGGCAGAAGCCCCTCCCCCACCTCGCTATTGGTTGGAGTGGAGAAGATGGGTGTGGAAAATGGCTGCCGTTGATTTGTACAGCGAGGTGGTGGGGAGCTTGAATGGCTGGGGTGTGCTTATACAGGAAAATGCATGCCTTTTGTGTGTATGTACCTCTGGGTGGGGGAAGGCATTCAGGTGGTGCTGTGTTCAGAGAAGGGGTGAGGTATATTTAAAACACAAACAGCCAGATATCCAGACACTTATTTTGTACTTTTGCGCAACGAACATAATTACGGGATCTTGAATGTAAAAGCATTTACGGGTGCAAGAAATTACTGTAACCACTGTCACACACTGTACAACCACAAGCATAACTGTTCCATGTTTTGTAGAATGTGTGGGACCTCTGAATGTATAACAATCCTAGGTACCCCTCAGAAATGTCCGAACTGTTGTTTCTACTGTAGCAGTGAATTTTGTTTAAAACGTCATGGGGAGCTGGCATCTAAAAATGAAATTGAATGTCCCTCCAGGGTGTGGTGTAAAAAATGCAGGTCTTATGTTGGCATGGACCACTGGTATGAAGAGTGTCATGGGAGGGTCTGTAAGCAATGTGGTGGAAAGCTGGGAGAAGATGAAGATTTCCACAGTCTGTGTTACTTTAGAACCTCTGAAAGAGCCCCCTGTTTCAGCAAAGTACGTATTTTATTATTGTGAATGCACTCAAGATGGTGGGGAGCACAAGTCCAATTATGTTTTTGCTAAAGCATATGGAGAAGACACCAAATGGCGGATATATGGTCAAAGTTGGGAATTTAAGGGTGAAACATATGTGTACCACTTTAACACAATTACCAAACAAAAACAGTTTAGGGAGACCACCTTTATTGTGCATAACTCCAAAGCTTACAATTCTTACTTTATCGTTAAGCAGCTGATCGAAGAGAGGATGGATCCTGAACTGATTGCCGTAGGGGGGAAGTTGATGTGTGTGAGCATTAAAAGTATGGACATTAAGTTCATTGACTCTCTGAACCATCTACCCATGGCATTGGCAAAACTCCCCAAAGCTCCAGGTTTTGAAGGGTCTAAAGGCTACTTCCCGCATTCTTTCAACCCTAACCCTCTTAGAAGCAGCTCAAAAAAGAGATTCAACCCCTCCAAAACTTCCAATCTCCCCAGGGTTAAAATAAATGCCTTTTAATACATCCCCGAGGCGAGCCATGACACTTCGCTCTCTTTTGCCACAATGAAAGTTGTTTTTATTAGACAACAAATATACACATGACTGAGTCTCAGCCTCCCTCCCCATTCACTCCGTCTTCTCCCATTTTTCATGTTCTCCTTCTATGCATTGGTTCTGCTTCTCAGCATGCTCCATCAATTTCCCTTGCAGGAATTCACGCAGGCCTTTCCCCTCTATCTCAATCAGTGTAACCTTCAGCAAACCTAGATTGGCTCCAAACGCTCCATCTCTGAGCTTATGGGCCAGTTCGATCAAGCCGCAGCGATAGCAACATTCGGGGTTTATCTTCTGGCCAGAAGTGTAAAATCAACAGGACCACCCCACACCTGTTTAAAAGAAAAACAGTTTTTAGCTCAAATGTGGCTTTGTTACATTCACACAGCTGGAAATAAAGCCTGAACACACAGCCTCCTTCTTGGGCTTAGGGGTTTGTGCTTGAGAAGGTGGCAGGTTTTTTACTCCTCCTGCAGCATCGGGCTCCGTATTGACCCCAGAATCTCCCGAGGTCTCGTGCTCTGCGTCTGCCCTGGAATCTTCCTCATCATCACTTTCAGCATCTGAATCTTGAAGGAGAGCTAGACTCTCACAATATGAGCAACAAGGTGGGTCAGCTTTCCCGGGAAAGTCCTTTGCCACCTCGGAAAACTTCTGAACCCTCCCTATCTGTTAGGGAAAAAGAAACAGACATCTAAGTTTCCGCATTTCATCTCTAGACATCCTCAGGCCCCTCTTTAAAAACTTACATCAGGATATAATTCTTGCACACAGGGGGTCCTCAATACTTTTGTAGGCTCTTCCTCCTGATCTGTCACAGGTTCATCCTTTCTCACATCCCCCTGGTACTTTGCCTCAACATCCTTTCTCGGGGGAGCAGGATCCTCCATGGGGGCAGCCTCTTTCACAGGTTCATCCTCTCTCGCGTTTTCCTGCACCTCTGCATCCTCAGCATCCTCTAGGGGACTGGCCTCTCTCAAACAGCTGTAGTGTTGATACCATGCTATTTCTGAGCAGTAAGGACAACAGTCCAATTTCACTAACCGGTGCACGGCTTCCACTATCTCTGAAAAGAGGCACCAATCCACTTCTTTTTCATCCAGCTGCAAAAGAAAATAAAAAACAAGCCTTTTTTCCCACTCCTCTCCTGCGGAAATATTTCCCTTCTCCAGCTTTTCCCTGCTACTTACCCCTCGTACTAAAAATCAAATGCCCTTTGGTCTATCAAATCTAGGATCTGGTTTTTCCCTATCTTGAACATCATTGTTGCAGGGGACTCCTGGTGGCAGAGGCTTCATTTCTTCATAAACTGGCTCTTCTGCAGACCCCTCCATTGGGACAGGCTTCATTTCTTCATAAATGGGCTGTTCCATGACTGCAACCCTGTCTGTCTCCACAGGATTCATTTCTTTTTTTTTATTATTGCATTTTCTATAACTAAACACTACATGGAAAATAGGGAAGCTGCAGAAACTCTCTTGCTTTTTCCACAGTATCAATTTTCTCTTTCCCATTCATGAACTTGAATATGACTCCTTCAGGCAGAATCCATTTGTAGGCAACTTGTTTCTTGTGTAAAAATAAGACCAAGTCTTTATATTTACGTCTTTTCCTCTTTATTTCAAATGGAATGTCTTTTAAGACTTTTATCTCTTTGTCCTTGATTTTCAGGGTAGTTCCATTAGCTGCTTTGAGAATTTGGTCTCTCACGCTTTTTCTGGAGAATCTCACTATCACTTCTACCGGCAGATTATTTTTCCTTATAAATCCTATATATGATCTAAAGACCGTATCAATTTCACTTTGTAGAGTCTCCGCTTTAATATCTGCCATGTGCCCCAAGGCTTCACACATTATCTGTGTGAGATTATCCCCTTTTTCCTCAGAGATTCCCTGAAACCTCAGGACATAGTTTGCCCTTTCCATTTGCAGCTGTAACAGTTGAGACTCATCTGTTTGACGCATCTTCTCCATTGCCTGCATTTTTTTGTAGCTTTTTAGTATTGGTGTCAACTTCTTTAAGTTCTTTCTCAGTTTGTTCTGCCTTTTTGGCAGTCTCATTGATTTGGAATTGCTGTGTGTCTAGTTTGCGATTTATTGCCGTTACCTATTCCAGCAAACGGCGCAATGTTTCATTTAACAGCCTTTGCAGGTCTGTAGTTGTGTCCTGTCTGGGCACAACACTCGCTGGACTGGCACTTCCGGCAGGCTTAGGTTTCGCTGTCTTTTCCTTCTCTTCTTTCCTCATTGAAAGCGCCATGTTTGAGGATTTGTTTACTTTTAACGTTTTAGTATTGGTGTCAACTTCTTTAAGTTCTTTCTCAGTTTGTTCTGCCTTTTTGGCAGTCTCATTGATTTGGAATTGCTGTGTGTCTAGTTTGCGATTTATTGCCGTTACCTATTCCAGCAAACGGCGCAATGTTTCATTTAACAGCCTTTGCAGGTCTGTACTTGTGTCCTGTCTGGGCACAACAGTCGCTGGACTGGCACTTCCGGCAGGCTTAAGTTTCACTGTCTTTTCCTTCTCTTCTTTCCTCATTGAAAGCGCCATGTTTGAGGATTTGTTTACTTTTAACGTAAAGTTAACACAGTCTCTAAAGTTCTCCAATGCACTTGGTAAGTTCTTAAAAGCCCTTTATTTCAGTCTTTGTTGCTTCACTAGCCCGCCCCGCCCCCCGCTTAAACAGCAAAGTTTGATTATGTTTGTCTTATCGGGGGAGAGTCCCCTCCCCCCTTGCTTTCCGCAGGGCAGCTTTCGGCTATTTCCGATGTTCTCGCTTAAACTTCACTCACAGTTTAATGTTCAGCCGCTTCATAATCTGCTTAAAATGCCAACCGCTTGATCACCCGGCACTTGATCCGGTGTGCGTTTCTTGTTCCATTGGGGAACTCCATAGCAGGACCGTCAGGGCCAGGATGCCCCCCCCCCACCAGCAGGGTCACCAGAGGGGAAACCTTCTAGCACCCCATGGCTTGGAGCTCATTGGAAGACCTCCATGGGGGATGTGGACAATTCCACCCCTTCCTTGCCACAGGTTCTGGCGATCGTCTCCTGGAGGTCTGGGAGAATACAACCCCCATAGCGAGTGCTGAAACCGGAAGTCCACAGGATTCATTTCCTCATAAATTGGCTCTTCCATGGTGTGGGGGAACCAGCAACAGCAGATCACCTCCAGAACAGTGCCTGTCTCTCCCATTTTAAAGAGAATCCCCTGCCAAGCCTTCCAGTGCTCATTGGCACATTTAAATGTCGCCGGACACTCCCCCGCGTGACGAAGGAGAGTGCCCCAAAACCTGGGTTTTTGGGGTACCCCCAATCACCCCAAAATGGTGCCCAGAGGTCCCCCTCAATCGAGATGTTTTAATAGAGGGGTCACTCAATATCCCAAAGTGAAACAAAAGTACCATTTGGGGTGGTCTACCTCGCAGGGTTGGTGCACCCCAAAATTGCCAAAACAGCTCCTGCTACCCCCAAATCGCACATGCTGCCTTGGGACACTCCCCCTGACCTCTCCTAGAAGGCAGGATGCCTTAAGGGACCCCCAAAATGAAAACATTTGGGGTATCCCCAATTGCCCCAATAATACTGCCCAGAGGTCTGCCTCATCGAGATGAGACTCCTAAGGGGTCACTCAATACCCCAAAATGAAACAAAGTGCCATTTGGGTGGCCTACCTCGCAGGGTTGGTGCACCCCAAAATTGCCAAAACAGCTCCTGCCACCCCCAAATCGCACCTGCCACCTCGGGACACCTCGGGACATATGCTGCTTTGGTACACTGGGAAAGGGGGGTGCTCATGCACACAGCCTGACAAGCGCTTTATTTCAATTCCTTATCATTTTATTCTCATTTCATACAGAGTGTGCAAAGAAAGGAATGGTGAGGGAGAGGTATGTGCTACTTAGCACACAGACACCTAAAAAAACATGGATTTCACGTTGGGGCAGACTGCCCTGTTGGATACATACCTCAAATCACCCGTTAGCAAGCACACTGATGTCATATCTCAGTGACACAGCAAAACTACACAGCCAGGCTCTGGGAGGGGGAGGGGAAATTAGAATGAGGCTTTCAAGAGAGGAAGGGGGGAGGGGGGGATGACGGTATTTTAGAACACCGGAAAAATAGCAGAGACTCTGTTTCCTTATATACAGAGTATTTACACTTTATTTACACTGGATACATATATACAGTCCTTCTGTAGCCAAATCGCTGTACAAACCGGCAAGGTGCTACACAGACAAGTGATCCCACAAAAGAGATGTGTAGCACTGCACAAGTCACAATATATATGTACATTAACCAATTGGGACACAGCAATTAACTTTAGCTGACCCATGGTGACTGTTCCAGAATCTGATGCAATCTGCCTGTCACCTGACTCCTGACTGTCACATTAGATCAGTAAGATCTAACACTGCTGCTTATGACTGACTGACATCTTACCAGTAATATATCCAAATACTGTCAGGGGAACAGCCCAGCCAATGACACAATGACGCTGCAAACACTCTGGCTATGGATGGGAGAAGACTGGATTCTTTCACAGGCAGAGAAGCAGTTGGGGTTGGGGAATTCTTCCGGTGTGTGAGACTCCTGGAAAAAAACTTCAGCTTTTCACAGCTGTGACATCTGCAGAATGGTTTGCAGATTGGCTAACTGCAACAGCTCAAACCTTCTCAGGATAAAAACAGAGACTGCTCGTTGGCTAGGAACACTGCCTCCCTCCCTCCCAGCAGCTAGCACAGACTGCTTTCTCTGTTCAGACACTAAGAAGTCTCCCTCCAGTACACATTTCTGTGTTTTTGTTTTTTAAAAGGGAAGAAAAATTGTCTTATTTGCTAGCTGGGGGCATGCACTGTATTTCTCTGGGTTTTGCACTCTTTATTTCTTTTCTTTTTTTTAAAGAATGGAAACTGGGGTGAGGGGAAATTTCCTGCTCGCATGCTTTAACGAGGGTTGGGGGGGCAGAGAATCTGGCATGCTTGGTAAGTAAAACGGGTTTTCTCTGCTTGCTTCTGCATGTGTGTTTCAAATTAACACTGCTTTCTATGGGTTACAATTGTTGCCGGCATGTTAAAGGCTGTTTTTTGAAGGGCTCGTTTCTCATTGCCTGCTTTGCTTTATACCTTGCAAAATGGGGCTGTGGGGGGGTTGTTTGCAGAAAGAGAGAGAGAGGGTTTAGAAAGTCTCTCTTTATTTGAAAGGAGTGTTTCAGTCTTGCAAACGGTGGTTTCGCAGTCTGGCAAATGTGCTCAACAGGCAAAGTTGTGTGCTAGTCCATTTCTGTTACTAGATACACGTTAGAACCAATGGTTATTTCTTTTCTCAGGGGAGGGGGTGTAGGGGGAAAATGACTTGGGGAAGAATTTCAGCTCTCCTTTTTTTCAAGCTGGGGAGGAAAACTCCCCCCCCTTTTCTTGCCAGTCTGAGCCTCCAGCATGAGAGAGCCGACAAGTTTCAAACCTCCAAGGGCTTCAAATAACACCAAACATACTTTTCAGCACATTTTTAAAAATAAAACAAACTGCACACATGCTTTACTCTCTCCCAGTTTGTACCAAGCACAATCATTCTATCTTTTAGCCTTCCCCCACCCAGAGGCATGCATTTTCCTGTATAAGCACACCTGTATAAGCTCTCCACCACCTTGCTGTACAAATCAACGCCAGCCATTTTCCACACCCGTCTTCTCCACTCCAACCAATAGCAAGGTGGGGGAGAGGCTTCTGCCAGAAAGGGGCAGTTCTTGGGAATTATGATTACCATTCCAGATGTACAGAAGTCCACAGAGAAGAGGCTGTGAAGATGGAAAGTGGCCCAAAAGAAGTTTGGGGGTGACTTGTCAGTAGGCGCCCAGGACAGACACACAGCAATGGAGCTGGGGCTGCCTAGTTATAGGGAAAAATGGGACTTGAGGGCATGCTAATGCACCTGCCCCGTGAAATAATGCTGCTGAAGGGGTTAACTGGGACTAGAACAAAGTGCTGGGGAAGCTCTGAGCAGTGTTCCCAGGAGAAGACAAAGATGTTGTCAAATTTGCACATGTGTGGGTGAATGGATTTCTGGTGCAAACAAGAACTGTTAATGTTTCTGTTGGAATGTGGCTAGGATTGTCAGAAGTTAATGATCCACTGATGATCCCTGATTGCTGGAGAAAAAGGCTACCCAGTTGTGTGATGCTGGAGAAAAAGGCTACCCAGTTGTGTGAATAGCCTACTGATTAGGGTGATTTGACCAGGAAGGGATGAGCCAGGTGATAGGATTTTGTATCTGGCCTCAATAGAGAGAGAAATATCTTTGTTTTGGATGGGGAGAAAACTATTCGTTTGACAGATGCCCTAAAGCCACCTCCACCAACATAGCAAGTTCAGACTTGTTCTTTGATGCTACGAACCATATTGTTGGCGCTACTCCATCTTGGTTTGGTGTACATTTCCAAGCCACTCTCTGGCCTACTTCTAGGCCAGAAATGGCTAGTACTTTACACACAGAGGGTGTTGGGTGGTACAAGATGATAAGGAGTGCTTTCTGCCAGATGCTCCCCTCTGCAGAGGCACATCAGGGGCCTTACAGTGATCTTTATTTTTTCTCATTTCCTTATTTTTAAAAAATTCTTGAGATTCTAAGATCTTAGACCCCAAAAGCATGATCTTCCAACTTCCTACCTTCACAACAATACTTCGTTTTTTTTCTTTCTTTTTAAAAATGTCCCTTTCCCTAATACATGGTAACATTAAGACTAGACTACTGTAATGTAACTCTACAAAGTCACTTTGGACACCCCAGCTGATGCAGAACACCACAGCTTGGCTATTATCAAGAGCCAGATGAAGCATGCCTATTACTCCCATCCTGCAGTGAACCTACAGAGGCTACCCAAAAGTTACTCAGCTCAGTTTAAAGTACTGGCTATCACATGCAAATCCCTTCATGGCCTTGGTCCCTCATATCTTTGGGACCAACTCTCCCACTATGCTCCACCATGACAATTTCGCACATCTGAGCAGGGCTTTCTGCAGGTGTCACCCTGTACATGTGCAAAAACGACAACTGCCTGCACACGTGCCTTCTCTGTTGCAGCCCCCACCTTATGAATAGCCTGCCTGAGAAGATCATGAAGGTTTATACCCTCCTGGTTTTCCACCAACTATGCAAAACTGAATTATTTTGGAGGGCTTTTTGTACAGGAAGGAGGGCTGTACAGTATAAAAAATGTTTAGAGAGAAGCTTGGGGTAAATAGTTAGGGACTGTAGACTATACCATCACGCATAGTTCATACTGTCTGTTTCTGCAAGAAGGATCCTACTACATAATTTTAGCATCATTTACTATATCACCCATTAATACTTATGCTTTGCATCACTTCTGTTTCAGATTTCTGGTTGCTTTCAGATTTCTACAAGTCAAATCCTACTGCATTGCCTGTTGAATGTCCAATCCTGCTGCTTGTATTGACTTATTTTGTGTAATTGGCCTTGAGTCCCAGTGAGAAAGGCAAACTATAAATTACAAATAAAAAAATAAATATCCCTAGCATTAAAGCTAGTCCTCTGGTTTCAGCTATGCTTTATTATAACACTGCTGGCACAGGATAGAATGAAGAACTAAAAGGTTAAGGAACTCAGAATATAAGGGCCCAATCTGTGTCTAAAACTGAAGCATAAATATTATAAAATATACAAAAAATACATGTATCTATTACAAGTTAAATAAAAACAAATTTAGGCCCAAGTAATAGCCTCAATTCAGAATAGAACCAATCCTGACACTGACTAAAAGCACTTTGGCCAACTGGCCTTCCTCAGGGGTCAAACAACGTTGTTACAGAATTACAATAATACAGTCATTTCTTAATCTTAGACCAAGGTGAAATTGTTTTTATAGCCAATATCTGTGACCTAAGGCAGAGATATAAATCAGATAAAAATTTAGATAGCTTGCTGCCTTCGTCAGGTACACTTCCTTTGAATAATGATTCAATTGTGTACCTTTCTCTCCTGGTAAAATTTAAAAAAAATTAAGATGCAATCTGGAGCCAATAATAATGTAATAGTATCTTTCTTTCTTTTTTTTTTACCAGGAGTGTACTGACCAGGCTATTACTTGGTCCTAAATGTGTTTTTATTAAATTTCTAATAAATACATGTATATTTTTGTATATTTGATAATATTTATGCTTCAATTTTAGACAAAACTATTGGGCCCTTATATTCTGAGTTCCTTAACCTTTTGGTTCTTAATTCAATTCATTTTGGGTTAAGTCCCCCCTCCCTTCTTTTGTCTTTCAAAGGACAGAATTAATGCAAGTGAAAGTACTAAAAACGGAAGAGCAATATTTCCCATTTTGAAAACCTTCATTTACAACAAATAAATGAAGGAGTCAAATCTATATGAAATATTCGGGGAAGCCTATAACCACTGAACGTTTTGAAGAACACATGGCCTTATCCATGGAATAAGAATCTACTATGTCTATTTCAGGACACGTAACTGATTTTCTTTGTTGGCTTATCTACTATACCTGTCACTCTTCCGACATGTCATTGTGCCTCTTCCTGAGGCAAACCTCACCTTCTGTTTTCCAGTTTAGTGTCTCTTCTGCTTCTCTCAACTGGACATCAATATTCTCCAGCTGACCCTGTATAAGGGGATGCTCCACTTCCAGAACTGTGCACAGAATCTTGTTGTACCAAGTCACCATCAGCTCCAGTTTGGCTACCAGCTGCCGGAAGGACTCCTTGGAAGAATAGATGTCTGCTGCTATCTCTGGAATTCTTCCAATCCGCTCTACCCCAAGGTAACTAACTTCCCTTAGAACAGACACCAGCTGGAAAACACCACACTCAAACTTATTAGTGATTTCCCTTTTTGGAGGCTTTTCCTTTACAGAGCAGTGTTTTCTTACTTAGTGTTTTCCAAGTTTGCAAAAAAACAGACAGAAAGTGCTCCAGTTTAGCACTGAAGATTTTTTTAAAAAGTTATCCTGGGGGGTCTACCAGCCAACAAATGTGGGACACCTCTGAAAATCAGCCTCAGTTCTTTCCATATAATGCATCAGTTTTAGTTTAAAACTGGGCTTGCTGAGCTTCTCCAGAATTGGGGGGGGGGATTGTTCTTATAGACAAATGCAGGGGGGGGGTTGTAGAAAAAGCCCAGCAGGATTAGCATAATAGGCCATACCCAACAGCAGAAACTCATTAGCATATTAGGCCACACCCCTGACACCACAGCTCATTAGCATATTAGGCCACACACCCCATGCCTTCCCTTGGCTTGCCTGGGCCCCAAACCGGCCCTTGGACAAGCCGGGGAAGGCACGGGGAGGCCTCAGAGCCACCGGGGGGGGGGGTGCTCTCCAGGCCTTCCCTCTGTAGCCACGCACGCAGAGGTTTTGGCTGTAGTGGGTGTGGCTACAGATGTAAAATTTCCAGAAATTTTGAAGCTCGGAAAAACCCGGGTTTTTTCCAGTTTTTTTGGGTTTGCAGAGGGGTGGGACCTCAGACAGGTAGAATGCCATAGACTACACCCTCCAAACCAGCCATTTTGTCCTGGGTAACAATTGCTGCCAATCTCCAGGTGAGGGCTACAGATTACTCACAATTACAACTGCTCTTCAGGTAGCAGAGATCAGTTCCTCTGGAGAAAACAGTGGACTCTGTCATTATACCCTGCTGAGGTCACCACAGCAAATTGACACTGTTTGCCCAAAGCCAGAGCACTGCCCCAGAGCCTCTTTCTAGATCCCGTTGTATTGCTTTCACAACGGGCTTTTCTGCTAGTATATATATATATTAGAAATGATTTGGAAAATATTTGAACACCTTGTCTTAAAATATTTTATTCATCATGTTAAAATAAAACGTTCCATAATCAATTTTTTTCTTTTCTTTTTTCAATTTTTCGGAAAAAAACAAAAAAGGCTTCAGGAAAAAAATGGGGGGAAATGGGTTTTTTCCAAAAAATTTCAGGTTTTTTCCGGGCCTTCACATCTCTAGGCGTGGCCAACTCTGAAGCCAGCCAAGAACTCCGTTCCTATGCGTTCCTGCCCAAAAAATAGCCCTGGACAAATGCATGTATGAACCTACTAGACAGAAGCAGCATGCCTCTGAATACCTAACTGTGGGCACTGGGAGATGGCCACAGAAAGAAACAGAACCCTTAGACCTATAGTCTAATCCATCAGGGCTCACGTTATGGCTTATTTGTGCATGCAGGCAATTGTTTCATCTCAAATATGGAATGGGTTCTCAAGTCACTTCACAGAAGAGCAAATCCCAACTGTGCCTTAGAAGAACTCCATTTTGCCAACAACCGAAGTACAAAGCTATTGAGTTAAAGGTTGCTATTTGTCGATATAGCTACTCCTGAATTTGCAAGAAAATTCCTGCTACTGGCAATGCTGATGTGAAAGAGAAAAACCTTCCAGGAAAACAGCATCATCTCATCTTACCTGAGGGTCAAAATTGACTGCAATCAGTTTACTCTTTGGATCTCGCTGGATAAGCGGTTGAGTGAGATTATATTGTGATTTTTCATACACAGTCCAAAGCCATTCCTTATAAAGCTTCTCTTGGTATCTGTCAGAAGACCACAACCATCATGGCAGACTCTATAGACTGTTAGATGTATGCCTAAATCCCTTACTGGAACAGATTTCCTAGGTTTGCTGCAGGCAATGCTAAATAAAGATAAACCGTAGATCTTAATAGACTAGGATGCTTCCTGCCTTATCATTACTCTGACAATGCTGTACTATCTTCTCCCTGCCATAAGAGACTAAGGTCTTCCCTCCAAATGGAGGGACTTTCTCCTCCACTACCACCCCAGAGATGGCAGCAGATCCACCTGGATCCTGCCCCTCTCCAAGAGTACTTTGCTGAGACAGGACTGACCAAAAGGCTCACATCAGAGGGTCTTAGAATTTAATGCCTCACTGAAATGCATGTAAACATTCTGCTGCAATGAGTTAGAGGCTTGGGTGCTCTGCAAGCCCTGGTAAACAGCCAGGTTCCATTTAAGACACATTTTTTAGTGTTTGTTCTTAGACCTTAATATTTCCATAGAAACATTAAAGAGAATGGCCAGTTTCAAGAGATGCTGGATCCTCTATGGAATCACAGCCCAGAAGGCGCTTCAGGGAAAGTAACAGCAGCAACAGAAAAGCTAATGTCTGATGAAATGAGATATGAGGAAATCCAATGGGGGGGGGGGGGAATAGAAGTAAATGGACTACTGTTCCCACTGAGAGGAAACAACAACCCCTGTTGCATAAGGGACTGTATTCTATATGTCAGGAAATCCCCTCCTCTGTGCAAGAACAGTTAAGCAACAGAATAAGTTCCTTTTAAAATGTCTGGGATTTTTTATATCTGCCTAGAAAAACCTGCAGTTAGAGGAAGCTGTACTGAATAATTATTACACTACGGCTCTGTGAAACTATGAAGCAAGTCCATAAGATCTTAAAGAATAATGAAATGAAGAATCGCGGCATGCAATATCTCTGAAGTATAAATTATGAAAAAGACACTGTCAATAAGGGAACTTTCCACCAGCTCCCATTTAGGACTGCTTCCCAAACAATTTTTTTAAAGTTGAGAAGTGTTCCCAGAAGTGATTCTTGTGACTAATTTGTGAGTTAAGACTAGGTTACAAAAAGTTAAACACATGACCTCAGACTAGACTCCTACTCCATAAGTAGGAAAGATTTGCTACAAGATGTGAGTGGTGAAGGAGGCAGGGCTTTGGTGCTGTGAATGTCGGCTGCTCGGCTCGGGGGGGGGGGGGAGAACCTTGCGGTTCAGAGGGTCCAGAGACCACCGAGCTCATGAGATTGCCAGGAGGGGCGATCCCAGAAGCTGCAGGCACAAGGAGAGAACGCAGGCTCAGGCAGCGTCTTGGATCTGCGCTCTCAAACTTTTTGCCTAGCGAGAACTGCAAAGGGAGCCATCTTTTTGGCATCAAGCAGTGAATGCCCCAGGCAGCAGAGCTACAGAGAAGGTGTGAAGAAAACGAGACCGGCTGTTTGGAATGAATTGAGTGAGTGCGATTATGCTTTGATTTTCTAATTGAGCTTGGGATTTAATGGAGGCCATCGAAAGGAGGGAGTGGAAGGACTATGCTTCAAAGCCCCCTCCTCATGGAAGCGACTTTTCAGCTGAGAGATCAGCCAGCAATAGTGGAGACGGAATAATTTAAAGTGTGTGTGCCGATCTTAAGAGACCTTTGGCGAGGAATAAACAGAGACTGGGAATTATAGTGCTTTTGGTCATATCTTTGCTTGTGATTTATTGGGAGAACAGCCCTAGTCAGCAGAACTACAGAGATGGTGTAAGGAAGAACATTTCAGCGGTTTGGAATAGACTGAGTGAGTGTCTTCCGGCTTTGATTTCCTAATTAAGCTTGAGACTTAACGGAGGCAGTCGAAAGAAGGGAGGGAGAGGACTGTGTCTTAAAGCCCCCCCCCCCATGGAAGCCACTTCTCAGAGGAGGGATTGTTTCTTGTGATTTACAGGAAGAGCAATCGAGAGTGGAATCTATACATTGCTCTCCTCCCCCCATGGAAGCGGCCTCACAGAGGAGGGATTTTTTCTTCTGATCTATTGGAAGATTGATTGAGAGTGGAACCTTATAAATTGCCTTACATTAAAACTTGTGGAACTGTATAATGAGTTAAGTGATATTTGGAGTTCTGAACAGAAAGAAACTTTCCCTGTGGATTTAAAAGTGATCTCACAACGGAAACTGAAGAAGTGACCTTGATATTCCTGTGGCTGTGGCTGTGTTGATTATAACTTTCCAAGGAGGCAGGAATTCTTTTTTTACATTCTAGGTAATTGCGGCATCTGGTGGTGACTCTGATATTGCAGTCTAAATAATATTCCTCTATTTATGCTATACTTTTATGCTTACATAAAAGCTGCTCCACCTGTGTTTATGAAAATACGTTTATGAAAGGGAAGTATGAAGGAGGATAAGTTATGTTTATATTTGGTTTCCTCTTTATCTTTTTTGAGGTTTTATAGAACTTTTAATGCTGATTTACATGTTTATCTGTTAAAGGAGAATGGGAATTATTTGTTTAAAGAGAAATTTAATATTATAATTGTTGCTTTTTGAACATGAATAAGGCTGGGAGAGGGGAGAGAAAGAATCCATCAGATCTCCCCACCACCCCATCTCCGAGCCAAATTCACTCGGTGAACTTTTAAAGATTTCCAATCAGCATTGACAACAAGTTTATCTCAAGTCCAGAACAGTCTGATGCTTCTTACAAACCAAGTGAAAGTTTTGAGTGATCAGGTGACAGATGTTCAACAACAACTAATAGAAAATAAAAAAGAAACTACCAAACTGGCAAAGGTGGTTAAGAAAATGGAGATGAAGACGGAGAATGTACAAAAGAAAATGGAGTCTTTTGAGAAGACGCAAATGCAAGATGATGCGTGTCGTATGAAAACTGAAATGGATAAAGCAGCTTACATGCTAAGGCTTCAGAATATTCTGGAGCAGAAGGAAGAGAATTTAGAAGATTTAATTGGGGAAGCCCTGTCTGTAGAATTAGGAGACTGTGGAAATTCAGAAAGATATTGATTTTGTCTATCCTGTAAATTCCAGTTATGCAAGGAGAAATAACCTTCCAAGAGAAGTTCATATAAATTTTGCCAAAAGATCAGTGAGAGAAAAAGTCTTGAAAGTTATGAGAGACAAGCAGCTGGGGGGAAAAGGAGAATGATGTGAAGATTTTGAAGGAAGTACCTTGGAGAGTGAGACAGAAAATGAAAGAATATAATGCCTTGACATCCTTCCTGCGAGCAAATGAGATTACATATAGATGGCTTAATCCCAAAGATATTTTTTTCATGTATGAATCCCAAAGATACAATATTACTTCAGTTTTAAAGTGCAATACTTTTTAAAGAAAACAGAGAAGAAAACACAAGAAGACCAAGATGAAGAAAAAGAGGATTCCCCCTCGGCCGAGGAAAGAGAAACCTCAAGGTCAACTTCGCCCTCTGGAAGAGAGTCGGAGGGAATGTAGGAAAAAATGGAAGAAGCAAGGGCTAAACAAAAAATAGAGACAAGGGTGGCTAGAAGAAAAAACAAGATAGTAAATCAAAGCATCAAGATGGATAGAAAACAGATCAAAATATTTTTGGCAAATGTGAATGGTTTGAACTCCCCCAAAAAATGCAAAATGATTTTTTTACCATTGAAAAAATTAAATTTGGATGTAACATGTTTACAAGAAACTCATATGAAGAAAACGGATGAAAGATAGCATATAAAAAAATGGAAAATTATTTACCACATGTGAAATAAACAAGAAAAAAGAGGCTTAGCAACATATGTGAAGGAAGAATTGGACCCTTGATTAATATTTGCCACTAAAAATGGAAGAATTCTGATGGTTGAGATCCAAAAGGACCCAAAGAAGTGCTTAATGGTGAATTTGTACATGCCAAATGCACAACAAGAGTCATTTTTTGAGGAACTACCCAAGGAATTGACCAAGATAGAATTTGATTAATGCTGCCTTTTTGGTGATTTTAATGCAGTGTTTGATCGAGATTTGGATAGGAAAGTTGATAAATCTGTAAAGAAATCAGGACTTCTATTACCCAAAAACTTTCTTACAATGGCAGACGAACTTGGTTTGGTTGATGTATGGAGAACAAAAAACCCAAACACAACAGACTATACTTTCTATTCCCATAGACATAGTTCATGGTCAAGAATTGGCGCATGTTGAGCTACAACTAATATGATGGATGAGGTGGAAGAAATCGATATTCTCCCAAATACTTTTGCAGATCATAGTCCTCTATTAATTGAGCTGAGGGGCATTCAAAGAAGAACCACTTGGAGACTGAATACATTTCATCTTAATAATGAGAGATTTGTGGAGAAAGTGAAAGAAGAAATGAAGATTTTTTTTTAACAAAACATACGATCTGATACTGCGATATTATCAGTTTGGGAAGCAAGTAAAGCCTTTTTTTAGAGGATTGGCGATTAGATTTGAGTCTATTCAAAAAAGAGAGTGAAGGAAAAAACTTAAGGACCTATCAGAGCTTTTATCAAAAACTGAGGACCTACACAAATCCAACCCTTTGTTTACTGTGTTAAAAACTAAAATTAAATTATAACATCAAATAAATATTTTGTTGTCCAAAGAGGTGGCCAAGAAGATTAAATTTGAAAAACAAAATTTTTTCGAGAAGGCAAATAAACTAGGAAGATGGTTGGCCTATAAGCTAAGAAATGAAAATGAAAAATCGTTGATCAAACTTTGAGAGATTCAACAGAAGTAGGAAAGTATTTTCAAAAAGATGTTAAGAAAATTGTGGAAGAATTTTATACACAACTTTATAAAAGAGAGTTCCCTCTGGAGAAACAGAAAGATTATTTGATAAAGAATAATAAGATTGTTCTTAGACCAAAGGAAAATTCTAAACGGTCAGATTACGGTAAATGAGATAGTGGAAACAATTAGAAAACACAAAAATTGAAAGACCCTGGGACCAGATGGTCTTCCAGCAGAGTACTATAAAACCTTTGAGGAAGTGCTCCTTTTACCATACAAGAAACTTTTAAATGAGATAGAAGAGAGAGGCAATGTTCCTGTATCTTGGACTGAAGCAATAATATCGTTGATATCCAAAATAATATAAAGGCCCTAAAGATGTGAAGAATTATAGACCAATATCTTTATTAAATGTGGATTATAAAAACTTTTCAGCAATTCTGGTAGGCAGAATAAAGAAAATATTGGTTCAGATTATACATCAAGATCAATCTGGTTTTCTGCCAAGATGATACATTAGAAACAATGTGAGAATTATTATGAATGTACTGGAGTATTATGAAACACATGTGGAGAAGCAAATGGCATTTTTTAGATGCTGAAAAGGCCTTCCATAACGTGAGTTGGTCTTTCCTGTTACAGTACCTTAAGGAGATGGAAGTAGGTGAAAATTTTGAAAGAATGATAAGAGCGATTTATACGAAACAAAAAGCGAAGATAAGAATCAATGGCGACCTGGCGAATTATATTTGGATTGAGAAGGAGACAAGGCAAGGACAAGGCAAGGATGCCCCCTTTCACTACTACTATCTATATTGACTCTGGAAATAATGAATGAAGTAGTGAGGAATAACGATCAGATAAGAGGACTGAAGGTGAAGGATGAAGAATATAAGATACAAGCATTTGCAGATGACTTGGTGTTTATATTAGAAGAACCAATGGAATCAATTGATCATTTAATGATTATTTGGGAAGAATATGTTGAAGTTGCTGGTTTAAAAGTTAATTGGGATAGAACGAAAATTATTTGCAAGAACATTCAAACAAAAAAAATGCAAGAGCTTTTGGAAAAGATGCAGTTTAAGCAAGAGAAGTGAGTTAAATATTTAGGTATCCTCGTGTCAAATAAAGCCAATATGTTAATGGAAGACAACGATTTGAGACTCCTCAGAGAAATACAGAAAGATCTGGAAAAATTGGATAAATTACAGCTTTCTTTGATGGGTAGGATAGCTGTGATTAAGATAAATATACTTCCTAGAATTTTGTTTCTATTTCAAATGATACCGGTTACTACTAAAACAGTCCTTTTTCAAAAAACTGGTGGTGATGAAGTTCATTTGGCAAGGCAAAAAACCTAGGATATGTCTGAAAGTGATGCAAGATTTTAAATATAAAGCAGGTTTTGGCCTCCCTGATTGGGGGTCCTATTACAAGGCATGTATGTTAGTCTGGATTAAGGAATAGATGACGCTCAGTAAATAGAAGGCCATGACCTAAAACTTGGCTGGCATGCATATTTGTGGTATTAAAAGGCAAAAGGGCATAAGTATATTTCAAACCATCTTATTCAAAAATCTTTGTTGGCTGTGTGGGAAAAGATTTGACGGCAGATCTATGAGAAGATCCCAAGATGGGTCTCCCCGACTGAAGCCTTTACATACCCCTTGCCTGCACATTGCGCCAGTTTGCCCAAATATGAAGACCTTTTGAGGCCAGATGCTACTTTAAAATCAGATAAAGAATTGGAACTTCAGGGCCTTACTCCAAGTTGGTGGATGAGAATGTAGTTGGAATCTAGATATGCAAAAGACAAACCCCAGGGTTTTTACCTACAACAAACTGGTTTTGATAAATTATTGTTAGAAACAAATGATGTTGATTAAGAAAATGTATGAATTCCTTATACAATTGAAACTGGAAGATGAAGTGGTAAAAGACTCAATGGTTAAGTGGATGCAAAATTTTGGTTATAATATTGAGACTGATGCGTAGAGTCAAATATGGAAAAAAATATAAAAATTACTAAATCAGTTAATTTTAAAGAGAACATTTATAAAATGTTTTATAGATGGTATATAACTCCAGAAAAATTAGCACAGATGTCTAAAGGAATGCTTATTAAATGTTGGAGATGTCATGATAAAGAGGGTAGTTTTTCTCATATGTGGTGGACTTGTGTATTGGCAAAAGAGTATTGGGAAAAGATTCATGAATGGTTGCAGAAAATACTGAAGTCGAATGTGCCATATGAACCTGAACTCTTTTTGTTAAATATATTACCAGAATGTTTAGATAAGAAACAAAAACATATAATATACATGTGGTAATAGCAGTGAGAATTTTGTATGCGAAATATTGGAAAGTGAACCAGATGCCAACAGATGATGAACTGACTGAAAAGATTTTAGAAGTAGCTGAAATTGACATTTTATCGGAAAGGCTAAAAGATTATGACGACCGGAAGCTGGAAGCGGTATGGAAACCATTTTATATGTGGACCCAAGCAAGAGACTAGAGAGATAAACTCTGAAAGCATAAATTATAATGACAATCATAAAACATGTGTTAAACAAAAGAAAGATGTATGTCTACTTGTAGAATTTGAATTAAGTGGCTTAAATTGTTAGAGAGAATCCCTGTGCTCTACTGTTTCCTGAATGTCATAACCTATACCCTGGCCCATCCCTACCTTACCGTTTCTTATCAAAATTAATAAAAAATCTTAAATTAAAAAAAATATGCGAGTGGTGACATGTCAAGAATCCATGAAAGTTTAGCATATCTGTGTATGCCTTGTGGCTAGAGAGACAGGTATAAATGCTTCACAAATTACAAATATTGTGATATTTTTGTCATGGAAAAGATGTATGGAAGAAAACACGTAACATGAGAAAGAGCTTTCATTGCCCTATACTTGTATATGACCATAAAAACTGAATCTCAGACACCAACAGGAAATATTTGTATACATAAACCATAGATAAAAACCCCTACCTTTAAATAGCATAAATAGCATTTTCTCCTATTAACAACTTGCATACCCAAGAAAAAAGCTGAACTGTTCAGACACAAAGCATATGGGGATCCTAACTAGTAGGAATGCACTATTTATGGGATAACGGCAGCCCAAATTTGAACACCTGCAATGTACACTGATGGAGCATAAAGGTGATATATACAACCAATGAAGGGAGCATTGACCCTTGAAAGAAAGATGTATGTCTACTTGTAGAATTTGAATTAAGTGGCTTAAATTGTTAGAGAGAATCCCTGTGCTCTACTGTTTCCTGAATGTCATAACCTATACCCTGGCCCATCCCTACCTTACCGTTTCTTATCTCTAAGGAGATACTGGACTCAAGCCAAGGTGTTCTACTGCAGATCAACACAGCTACTCTTTAAAACTGTATGCAACTGAGTGGGTTGAAAATAACTAGGCAAGAAGTAGCACACAAAGAAGGAAGTTTCAATGACTGAAACCATTTCACTGTTTCAACTATTGGCATGATCAGGTAAACCGTACTATGGACACAGTCATATTGCCGCATTTCTCATCCTTACAAGCCTTTTAGTGATATTTTTCACTATGCTGGCATCATATTTTATGTTAATCTAACTATATTAGTCCCTTCCTCCTCCAAGGAGTTCAGGCTGCATATATTATTATCCCCTCTTCCCATTTTATCCTCACACCAACACTGTGAGGTAAGTTAAGGTGTGTTTTATGGTTAACAGGAGATTTGAATTTGGGTATCCCTGATCCTAAGTTCAACATTCTAACCATTCTGGCCAAAATCTGGGGTCTTATCCCAAGGTCCAATCCTCCAAAAAGTCTTAAGAAAACAGGCTTACTTTTCTAGCAGTTGCATCAATTCTTCATATTTTTGAATCATTCTTTTGCCCTCAGTAGAATCCAAGCAACTGTCAACAAAGAAGACCAGAGTAAATATTTTATTTTACCTGGAAAATGTATAGTTCACCCTTTCTCTCACAAGCAATACTTAAGGCAACTTTCATCAACAAAAAATAACAAACAACAGAAAATGAAAGAAACTTTTTTTAAAAATCTAAGCATATCTAAGACCAACCAGCCAGCCACAATCTAAAACACTACTGAAAGAGAAATAGCCATCAGGTTTTTTAAAAAAAAACTTGCAGGAATTCTCAGAACCAACAAAAGCAGTATAATTCAACAGTGACAAACTCAGCAATAAATAATAAGTAAACAATACAGCAATAAAGCCAACATCTGTCATAATAGAGTTACAGTAAGAAAAGAGTTACAGTACAAGTTAAAAACATCTTCATGTCAGAGACTAAACACTAAACCAGCGATCCCCAACACAGCACCCCTGGATACCATGGTGACCACTGCTGTGTTTCCTGGTGCCCACCTTCTTCCTTAAAGTATCTCTTCCCCAAAACAAAGAGACAAACTTGGCTTTCCTCTGCTTCACTGGAATAAGAAGACATGCTTCTGAAGATCGAGGAAGATATCAGCTTTGTGCCTGCAGCTTTGTGCCCATTTGGAAACAGCTGTCTGAATCATGGGAAGATGTTTGGTTTAGATTGGGCCCTGCCCTCATGGCAGCCATTTGAGTTTGACTGGGCATGCATGTGCACACACACATGTACTTTGGCAACTGTTCTGTAGTGGCACCCACTAGCTTTTTCTCAAAATGGAACAATGCCCATGGGCTCAACAAGATTGCACTAGTACACTAAGAAGGTCTCTATCTCTGAAAGGTTAAGAGGGAGAAGGTGTGATGAGCGTTATGTGGCAGGGAATTCTATGCCTGGAAGAGGGGTCGTAGCTCTAGCACTGGAAGAACCTCTTTTGTAAGAGGAAGGCTCTGTAAGCAGAAGAAACCCCTCAAACTTTGTTGAGCATAATGGGAAAGTACAAGCCAATGTTGTATGACTTCATGGTGAGCTCTAGTCAGAACACTTGTTGCAGCAATCTGGACTAAATGAAGTTCCTAGACAATTTTTAAAGGCAGTCCACGTGTGCTGCATGTTAAACTAATTCGGTAAGCATTGACCAAAGTATATATTACCAAAGCCAGTGACAAACTGCCCCTTTTTCTAAAGTCTCAGAGTGCTGTAAAAACAAAGTAAAGGTATGAGAAGGGTTAATTCTTCACAGAGCCAGAGAGCTTTGAGTGACAGGCTACTCTGAGCAATTTGAAGAGCAGGATGCTGAGGAGATTTTCATTCCAATTTGAGCCTTGCCTGGAGAACGTCCAAATTCTGTCTTGACTGAGAGAGGCCTATTATGCACGGGTATTTTGCCTCACTTTCACTGTGCGTGGCCATGGGGTTTTCTTTTTCTTTCTGCATTCCCAGAGCTTTCACCATGCATGTCTGTCTGGAGTTTTTTTTGTTCTGCATTTTCTTCCCTTTAGAACTCAGTTCGCTTTCCATTTGCTGTTTGCCCAGGTTTTCTGAGAGTGGTTTAGTGGCAGTTTTTACCCCTGCTTTGCTCCCAAGCTGAAGGGAATTCAAAAGCATACAGATTCCCTCAGATTCCCCCCTACCCTTTTCCGGCCCCTCAGAGGCCACTGCCCACATTGAGGTCCTTCCTCCCACTCTTTATTGGTCAGTTTCGTGCTGGGCATGTGTTTTTTGAAATAGGAGATTCTTCTATCTGTATTTACTCTCAGGTCGCCATCTTAACAGAACATACAAGGTTCTTGGTATACAAGCTGCACTATTGCTTAGGTTTTCCATATTTTAACTTTTTGGACAAGCGGGTTCAGTCTAGCAATATGAATTTTTTGCTAATCTTGGGCCGCTAGAGAGAAAAAAATCATTGGCAGGGAATGCTTTAAAAGTTTGTCTAGAGGTAGTGTGTGGCTGTAAAAGGTTTTAAAAGATGAGTGCCCTCAGGAGGAGATGCTGAACACCTGGCCAGAGAGGCAGCAGCAGGAAGTAAGGGAGAGAGCAAGCAGCCAGGTGTGCATTCTGTTGGCGTGGCCCCCTCACCCAGCATGCAAAAGACCACTGAAGCCTGTCCCCCGTGTCAGCCCTGCAGTAGTACTTTGGTCAGCAGGCTGGGCTCCCACTTGGCACTGGTTGCCAGGCGGAGGGGCTTTCCAGAGCTGCTGCAGGCAGACAGGTTTGCTAGCGAAGTAGGCGGAGGCTCGGGGCCGGGATGCTGATCTGCGGATCACACTCTAACCAACTGAGCTAACTGGCTGTTCTCAGGAAAAGGTCTCTCATTTTTCCTCTTGTAAGAACATAAGCAATAATGGAGCTGGGGGGGGGGGGACCAGCTTCACCTTGACTAGCACCATTCCGATGTCTGCATTTGCATCTGAAATCCTTTGGATTTTCCCCTTTTGCCTGTGTTCCTTTCAGTTCCCTTTCATTCAACAAACTAATGCTAAAAGGCATGCACAAAACCTGAACCACAAGGATTTAAATAGAAGGTGCTTGCTGGATGCTACTGTGCAGTTGTGACAGGACAACTGCATAATTTTTTTAAAATCCTTTGGATGCTACCCCCCACATGTCACAAGTGACATTCCCACCCCAATTAAGAAAAATGTGGTTTTTGGTTGCAGCTGCACAATACATACACAGAAAGGTGCATATAGCAGGCACGCAAATCCGAAGTCAAGCTTAAAGGTTTGACTGCTCAGATTCTCTGGAGTAAGCTGTCAGTGCATAATGGACCAGAGTCTAATTTCAGCCTTCTCTGAGAGCAGTTCAACACAGACAGGAGAGCTGGGGAAAAGTTGGATAGGAGGTTTGGGAAGTAATGTGAGACTCCCATTCAGGCCCAGGAAAGGGAATAAAGCTTCTAGGGAGAGAAGAAAATTTCCTACCCAGTTGAACAGGGCAATATCTCTGAAGGGTACAGAGATCCCTGGTCTGGTGTGGTTAAAAACGGCGTGGAGAGACCTAAAGAGTCAGTCAAAAACTGGTGTTCCAAGTGAAAGGGTTTGGGGTACTGGGAAGAGGGTACCAGCCTTCTGGGCACCAAAAGAGTCTGCTATTATACAAATAAAGTGTGCTGGAGTGGTTTAGGAAAACCCGGGAAGAAAAGCCTCTCAAAATAAAGAACTAGAGTAACTGTGACTAATTCAAGAAACTCTCACTAGCCTGGTCTACAAGAATAAGAGATTGCACATATACTATTTTACCTCAGAATTTTCAACCCCTGACTTCACCTGACCTTTCCCCTTGATGTTAAATAAAACTTTCTGTTAATTTTGAATTTTTAAAGCATCTCAAGTGCCATTTTCTGTCATTTAAGTTAAAGGGAGACACTAACCCTTCCCTCAAGACCTGGGCTGAGAAAATAGCCATTACATATTACTGACACAGGGTGGGACTCCTGAGGCTACTTTAAAGAGAAGAATACACATTACAAGGGATGCTCAAGTCAGTGACGGAAGACAAAAGAAAAACAAAGGGAAAATCTTGCCTAAAAGGGAGGGAAGTGGACAGGGTTATACCAGTGTTATATGACTTCATGGTGAGCTCTAGTCAGAACACTTGTGGCAGCAATCTGGACTAAGTGATGTTCCTGGACAATGTTTAAAGGCAGTCCACATGTGCCCGCATGTTAAAATAATTCAGTAAGCATATCTGGTTTTCACACAGTTTCCTGTCTCCAAGACTAATCGCATAATGGACATCTGCATACATTCAAAAGCAACATAGCCCTAGTGCTGCCAACCATGATTATTCATTTAGGCATAATGGGTTATTGTGAAGTACCAAGTTAAATTTAGGCAATTGTTGAAGCAGGTCTTTCAATGCTGCCTCTTTCATCCAGCAGCCCCCCCCCCCAAGGACACAGAAAACCAGCGCTGTGAGCTGGGGGTGCCTCATGGGCATAGTGTTGCCATCTCTGGGTTGGAAAATACCTGGAGATTTTGAGGGTAGAGCCTGGGAAGGGAGGGGTTTGGGAAAGAGCAGCACTTCAGTGTGTTATAATGCCATAGAATCCACACTCCAAAGCAGCCATTTTCTCTAAGGGAACTGATCTTGGTCATCTGGAGATCAGTTCTAATTCTGGGAGGTCTCCAGGCCCCACCTGGAGGGTGGAAAACCCACATGGCCAAAATCTTATGAAAACCATGGAGCTGCAGTGAAGAAGAAGAAATCCTCTTCTACTGATGGAGCAAGTGCAGCAGAGCAAGTTCTCCACTGCCATACAGGGAGAAGGATGATTTTGCCCCATTCCCCCCTGAAGTTCATCAGGCCTCATTATATTTTGCCCACAAGGTTCCCCTTGGCATGACTCCCAACACTGACTTTTCAGAGACCTTAGGGAGCTGTTGGGGGAACATGAGGTGGGAAAAATCACCAAAATAAGTGCTTTCTGCTTGCAGTTTGTAGGATTCAACCCTCTGCAAGACCCTATCTAAATGTACATGCCCTCTCTGTCCAGAAGTTATATAAAGAAAATATCCCAGTTTTATCCCTTGAAAACACCTTGCAGTGCCTGCTTCTAGTTCTGTAGTCAGTCCATTGCATCTTGGATAGTTCCAGTAGTCTTGGATAGTCTACTTGCATCTTCCAGTAGAGTTACATGTATCAGAATGTGAGACTAGGCCAGGCAAAGAAGCACTTTCTGAATGATGATATAGATGAAGATACTTTCTCTACTTAATGTTTAGATCCAATATTTCTGTTAGCGCTGAAAGCAAGGCAACAAGATGATTCATAGGAAGAAACTGTCATTTTATTGAATGACTTATGTGTGGTAAAGATACTCACAGATGTGTGAGATTTGTGAAGTTACTAAATGGAATCTGGATCCGATCTCTCAATTCCTGAGCCCAGCAAATTCCTCCAGCAACCAATGGCATATTCCTGTGTACAGGTGGGTAACCTGAAGAACAAATTCAATCTGAAGTGGGGACTGCAAGCCAGTTTGTTGCCAAATAAAACAAGAGATTGATCCAGTAAGATTACATGGTGTATAATCACTAATCAAAATGTGCAACAGTAGATTTTCAACACTGTTCCAGTTCATCCCACAGGTGGAGCATCACATTTAAATGTTCCTCCATGAAAACCAAAACAACTTCATTGCATATGGAGAAGAGTTCTAGCCTAGACTTCTGCTTGATATGCTACTGTGCTAGGTACAGGGAAATTGTTTAAAGAATGGAAAGCATTGTATGGGCCAGAAAGAGAAGTTCATTCAACCACTCTCCAGCAGTTCAACTGCTTCACATTACACCAAAACTCAAACTTGGAGAAGAAATTCATTTGCAGTTTCAAGTCCCTCTCCCTTCCATAGTCAGACTCTTGAGCAGTTATGTAGAAGAGTAGAGAAAAGTGGGGCATTGTTATCATTAGTAGCAAAGGAGTCTAAAAACTGATTACCATAGTGCCCTAGTCCTCAAATGTCCTGCCCTGCCTCCATAGGACACAGAGCAAAAGTCCAGGGGTTGGTTGAACTGAACCAGGTACTCCATAGCTCCCTCCCAAAATTACATTTTGGTGACTGAAACCCAAATGAATCACCTGATATTGCAATAATGTCGATTATTTTATAACTGCATTTACTTGCTTACTTTTTTTTAATCTAGAAGGAAGAGCCGAAATACCAAAGGGAGGGATTTACAAGATGAATTCTAAAAAGTAGACAGTCTAAATGCTTCTTAGAGTCATTTTGTATTTCCTTGCTATTTAAGGCTTCAGATGGTATCAGTGTTAGTCTGCAGTAGATCAGATAGACTAAAATCCAGTAGCACCTTAGAGATGAACAAGATTTTGGGGGGCATGAGCTTTTGAGAGTCAAAGCCCTGTCAAATCTCACTGGTCTCTACGGTGCTCCTGGAGCACTCTGTTAACCAAATGCTAAACTGCTTTGAAGCAGATGACACGTACCTAGTTCTGCTTCCTCCTGAATATGTTCCAGGTAGATCCATTTAGCATCATCCAGGTCTCTGTCAAATATTGTTATCAGATGATGGTATTTGGCAGAGGCATCTGCTGCTATCAATGGCCGTTCCAAAAGGCTTCCAAATATGTCTATCAGCTACCTCGTAGGGGGAAAAAATGGGAAACATCCATGATTTCATGTATGTGATCCAGTCAATAAAAGGCAGCATCGTGGACACATTTCCAGAATGACCCAAACATACAATTATTTTAGGACATTACACAAAAGGAAGTTATGACTCCATTCTGGCATTCTCCCCACATACACACCCGGACACATGTAAGCAACCACTGAACTTTTAGAGAGACTTAAGTCTCCTTTTTTTTAATTCTTCTTTTCTTTCCAACTTGCTGTGCAACATCTACCCACCTCTCATTGGCAAGCAAGAAGAAACTATCCATGCAATAGTACAGGCACTCATCTTGCTTAAAACTAGAGTCTCAATTGCAATGCATTTAATGTGAGCATGCCAGAGATCTGCTGCCCAAGCCGTGGTTGCATTGGCTTACTAAAGTTACACTTGTAGCAGCACTGCATCTGTTGCATGCAGATTAAACAAAATTCTAGGCAGCTGCAGTGTTACAAACATAGACTCTTCTTGCCTACCAGTATCACACTTAACTTTGTGCAAGTTTGACCTTCCATCCCCAATATTTTAATGTTACGCCTATGAAAGAAGTCCAGCCCCAAAACTGGAAATCAAACATCTCTCTCTTTTCCTTTATAAGAAACACCACAGATTAAGCAACATACCATGAACTACAAATTTTCTTGAGGATAATTCTTGCCCAGAGAGGATTTTTTGGGAGACCATGTTACACTTATATCCCACCTCTGAGCCTACTAGGATCCATAGAACATGTGGAAAAACACCCTCCGCCCAAGAATTCACCCAAATATTTAAATTACTGTGACTGTTCTTTGTCCATGGATAGGAGCTCTGCTGCAGAATGAAAGTTGGCAGAAGGGAGGAGGGTGGGGAGACAGAAGCTGTCAAGCTCCCAATACAAAGCACTTAAGCTCTTAATTATGCAAATGCTCTATTACCCGATCCCCTGTTAGTAAGTGATACCTAGAGCCATAGAGCTGGGATCACTAAAATGACAGAAGGAAAATTCCTTTGGGACAGGAAGGCCATCACAAAGGAGGGGGGGAGGTTATAAAATTTCTGGACATGAAGAAGAGGGGTCTCTTCCATTTTGGGCAGCTCTTCAGATGCACACAAGCCATGATGGACAAAGCTTTCACTATCTAGTTCATAAGGCAGGGGACAATGGAGAGGAGTCTCAACCTGGGGGTCTAAGATAATGAGGAACTCTGACTTACTGCAACTTCAAGTAAACCTTGTCTGTTCTAAATCAAGCATCATTTAAGAAGTACCTAGACAAATGAAATTGGACTGTGTGTTTTCACCTTTTCTTTATTCCCTTGCTAAGCCCAAAAATGTGAACAGAGCTTGTATATTATTTTCTTATTTTTTCTTACATTTTGAATGTTTTCTTATATTTTGAAATCTTTTCTTATATTACATTTTCTTATATTTTGAACTATCTAAGTCTGATCTCTGGAAAGTCACCATGCCTATTCAGTCTAGCTGTCTGAAGTGTGGTACTGAGGAGGAAAAGCAGAAAAGCTCGCTGCCCCTTGAACAATTAAGATTGATCACTTTAGCAGGAGGCATGGCAAATAAGCAGGGCCTCTAAACACCAATGCAGGTATAGAGTGTTAGACATATAACTCTGTCTGGCATGAGATACTCCTAAGAGTAATTGGTGGCAGTTGGTGGCTACTCAATTTGTAATTGGTGCCCTTGGAAAACAAGGGTTTGGTGCCAAGTGGAAACCTGGGGTATCTGTGGGGTTCATCTAACCTCATGCAGATCCAGTCAGAAAGAACAGGGAAGAGCTTGTCTGTTCCTTCACAGAACACTTATCCAGGTAAAAGCCACATCCCTGCACATAGCAAATAAGTCAAAGCTTAATTCAAATGATAAAAGATGTGTACAGTTATAAAAGCTTAACTGAATTAGGAGGAAATGGGATGGGGCTATGGCTCAGTGGCAGAGAATCTTCCTTCCATGCAGAAGGTCTCAGGTTCAGTCCCCAACATCTCCAGTTAAAAAAGGATCAGACAGTAGGTAATGTGAAAGACCTCTGCCTGAGACCTTGGAGAACCACCACATCTCAGAATAGATAACATTGACTGCAACAGACCAATGCCATGACTCAGCATAAGAGAACTTCTTGTATTCAGTATAAAGACCATAAACAGACACTTCTTTTGTAATAAAAATAAGGATTTATATATAGAAAAACAGCCCACAATTCCTGCATGCTGCAGTAATAAAATGCAAACCTTGAACGCATGCTCCAAACTAGCTGCATCATTAAAAGCCTGTCCAAAAATGGCCCCCAGCCTCCGGTCCATATCTTCCACTTTCTCTTTAAAGTTATACACATCATCTTCAAACTCCTAAAGGAACCAAGCAATGTTTATATGAATCAATGTCATAGCTCACAGTTCAAATTTCACCACAACTGAATCAGATCCCGTGAACCATGGAGGCAAGGATCAGGTATCCTTCCTGAGACTCCCACCCCTACCCCAGAGAAGTTGATTTCTGGAGTCATGGGACCCATGCAAACAAATAGCTATGTGGGTGGTAGAACTGTATTGAGAAGGGGAAAGGGAACAAAATTGTCCCCACCTCTTTCTCCCACAAGCACCAGCTCTGCTAACACAACAGGTAGGAGGGCAATCTAGCCGCCTTCCCTCTTCTCTGTAAAACCCTGTGGGACACTGGTTATTAATTCACATGGGTCCTGTGACCCTAAGAATCAACTTTCTTGGGATTAGAAAATACTGCTGGGGACCATGCCCATCTATCAGCATCTTCCACTGATGAATCACAGGATCCAACCCACTGTCTCCTGAAACCTTCTAGTGATAGAAACATACTAAATTAAATTATATTAGTTCTCACAGCACCCAAGCCACCTACCATATTGGCCACATCCAGACAGTCATATGTACAATCTGAAAATGCTTTATAGACCTCTTGGAATTCTTCATACATGCTCAGGACTTGCTGACTCAAAGCTTTCCCTTTTATGCCACTGAATTCCAGTTTCTCCAGTTTCTCTATGTCCAAAGCTGTCAGCAGAAGGTCCTACGGACAAGATCAATTCACAACATAATATCCAGACAGATCAGGGCATCATTTCCCAACAGCTAGGGCATACCACAACTGGACTGTATAGTGGTTTCTGACTGAAAGAAATAATTATTTTTTCACAGGTTGAGTGTGACAGCCCTAGCCATATCATGTTCATGAACTTCCCAACTCAAGAAATATGAAGTTTTCAAACTAAAAAAAACTATTGTGTGTCTAAGTGTCCTGAGGCACATCCATAGGTTGTTAAATAAACCAGTTTGCAAATACACACAGCATCTATAGTACCACATAACCCAAAAGCTCTGGTTGTGTAGCTCAGAGAGAACTATACATTCAATTTGTTTATACTAGAGGTACACATAAACATGTAGGTATCAATTTTTTTAAAAAAATAAATTTTATTGGGTTTTATACAACAAATATAACAAAAACATAAAAAGTTTGTATAACAATTCTTCAGCAAAAGCAATAATGTAACACAGATAACCGTTTTATAGATATAATTTATAACCAGCGTAATAAACCTTCTAACTTGTTAGGATGGTAGAGTAAATTTAGATCTTATTTTCACTAGGGATAGTATTTTAATCATATCTATTGAACTTTCAATCATAGAGCATTATCTGAAAGTTGGCTTTGGATATAGTTTCCCAATCAAACGTATGAATCGATATTTTGTCTAATATTGGGCTCCATATACTAAGAGGATTGTAAAACTCACATTCGTTTTGGCGTAATGTG